>NC_081560.1:18416674-18651009 GCF_022355385.1 Mustela nigripes
GGCTCCTTGCTCAGCAGGGAGCCTGTTTCTCCCTCTGCCTCTGCCTGCCATTCTATCTGCTTGTGCTCGCTCTCTCTCCCTCTCTCTCTCACTGATAAATAAATAAAATCTTAAAAAAAAAAATTTTTTAATAAAAAAAATAAATAAATAAAAAATAAAAAAATTAAAAAAAAAATTTTTTAAATCTAGTGAACACTCTGGAAGTGGACCCCACCTTCAGCCCAAGAAGAACACGAACAGTAGCTCACGTCTACCTCACACGCCCCTCCTGTTGCATCCAACGCCTCTCTCTCAGAGATGGCCACCATGCTGAATTGTCTACTTCCTCTTCCCCTTTGGTTTGATACTAAAATTATATTTAGTTTTATTAAGATGTAGCCCTACTGCTCCATGGAGATATATTTCATTCATTTTCCCTACCGTAGAATAGGTTATTATGAGTATAACGTAAGTTGTGCTTTCTCTTACCAATGAGCGTATGGGCTACTTGAACTTTTTGCTTTGACAAGCAGTGTTGCTATGAGCATTCTTATACAAGCCTACATGCTGCTAAACTTCCCATATGTAGGAATGAAAGTGCTGGGCCACAGGGAATTTTGATGTTCATCTTTATAAAAGAGCATAAAATTGCTCTCCAAAGTGGTTGAACTAATTTCATACCCAAAGGAAGAAAAAAAAAAAAAAAGAGAGAGAGAGATCCTCTTGACCTACATGTTCTCCAACTCTTGGTATTTTTAGATTTCTTAGATGTTGTCACTTGAATGGATGTAACATAGTATATCTCATGTGGTCTTGGGCTGCATTTCTCTGAATACAAATGAGGCTGACATCTAGTCATGTTACTAGACTTATCGGACTCATTTTCTGTAAAACACTTTTTATACATCTTCTCCCATCTTCCTATCTGGGAACATGGAATAGATTTCTCTTTTAGGTCTTTACTGCTCTTCGATAAAGTTTTATTAGATTCCTCCCACAGGTCTTATTCATTGTTAATAAGATTCATTTTTATTACTCTTGTAAATGGGGTCTCTGTTTTAAGTTGTGCTTTCTAATTGCTTGTTTGTGATGTAGAAAAATGCAATTGATTTCCTTTTATTGAAGTCATATCCAACTACTTTGTTGAGCTCTCAAAACTATCATTTCTAGTAGTTCATTGCAAGTTATTTTTTATATTCCCTATGGACAATCATATCACTTGCAACAACAACAAAAAAGTCTTTTTATCTTCTCATTTCAATTTTTATACTTCCACGTTTTTTTCCTCTGGTTTTTACAGTCCTGGCTAAAACCACCAAAACAGTGATGGATAGAAGGGGCAATGGTAGAGATCTTTGTCTTGTTCCCAATTTAAAAAACATTTAGAACATGTCCCCAGTTAGGACAAAGTTGCTTCAAATATTTTTATAGACCTTTTCAAGTTGAGGAAATTCCCTATAACTAGTTTACTAATAGTTTTTATTGTAAATAAGATTTTAGAAAATTCTATCTATGGAGTTTCTAAACCTATTGATCATATGGTTTATTTCTCTTAATTGGTTAATATAGTTAATGACATTTACTGACCTTCTAATATTAAGCTATCCTAATATTCATGAGATAAACCAAACTTGGTCATGGTATTAACTTTTTCAAACACTGTCAGATTCAGTTTGCCAATACATGGTTAGGATTTTTACATCTAGATCATGGGTGAAAGGAGTCTGTCATTTTCCTTTCTCTTATCATTCCTCATCTGCTTTTGGATATTAAAGTAATCTCATTAGCATAGATTGGGAATATGCCTTCTATTCTCAATCTTTGAAAGATTTTGTTCATTATTATAAGATCTGTTCTTAAAAGTTTGGATCTGGGGGTACCTGGGTGGCTTAGTGGGTTAAAGCCTCTGCCTTTGGCTTGGGTCATGATCCCAGAGTCCTGGGATCGAGCCCCTTGACAGGCTTTCTGCTCAGTGGCGAGCCTGCTTCCTCCTCTCTCTCTCTCTCTGTCTGCCTCTCTGCCTACTAAAAAAAAAAAAAAAAAAAAAAAAAAAAAAAAAAGAACCTCAATTAAAAAAATTTGAATCTGGTGGGAGGTTTTTTTTATATGAGCATTTTAATTTAATTTACTTTATATGAATTGTATTTATAAATACAGGACTACTCAGGGTTTCTATTTCCAAATCAGCATATTTTTCTAAGAATTTATCCATTTCATTTAGGTTTTCAAATGTACTGGCAAAAAAAATGTTGTTTAAAAATTCTTATGCAAAGCTTTTCAGTCTTTTCAAAAATCTAATCTAATAACGTAATTATATACAGTATGTATGACACTCTAAAACAGAACAAGAGGCATATTCAGTACTATTTAAAAATGAGCCTACTATCTATTCAAAACAGTAAGCTAAGAATTTGTTTCATTAAGAGTTTATGAAGGGTAGCTTGTTTTGGCTCCTTGTGTTTGCATTTTAAAGACCACAGGTGAGGAATGCTGCCATGTTACATTTTAATGATGTGTCCATGTTCTGAATTTCAATTGGTTCTGCTGTAATGAGGACAGCTTTTTATACTTTGGAGAGAAGACTGAGTTGCTACATCTAAAGTCAGGTTAAAAAAAAAACCCCCAAATCCTAGTTTTCTTCATGGTGTTTGACATTTACAAGTCGTAACAGTTTTTCACACAGAAAAATAAATTTATGTAGAACTTAAGTCTTCCGTGTTTTAAACCGCACCCTCTGTTTGGAGTCCAAAATCCTGTGGAGTTGTTTTCTCTGACAGTTCCATGTTATACCAGAAGGGTATTTTTCTGGGAGGCAGAGCCCAGATTGCCACGTGACCACCCCCATTCAGGGTGCCCTAAGCTGGAGCTCTGGATGCTCCCTCCTCTTTTCTGGCTGGTAGGAGTCTCCGGCATGGCTGACTTCTAGACCAGTGCTTCTCAAGCTTTACTGTGTATTTCCCATCACCAGGGGTCTTGTTAAAAATGCAGGTTCTCGTGTCAGGGGTCTGGGGTAGAGTCCCAGAGCCTGCATTTCTAAGAAATTCCAGGCAATGGTGTTGCTGATATCATTAATCTTCCCTGAGCAGTGCTCTTCTAGGTGGTCTGAGTGGACTTCTGAGTCAGGTGGCTTCTGGGTGGTCAGCCTCTACCTCCTTGCAAATTCAATATGTACGATGTCAAGCATCAAGTGAGAAGTTCTACAGACAGGTGCTGCCAACGTGTACTACTTTTAGTTTGCCATCAGAGCATTTCATTTTGATCATTTTCTCATTAGGATACATTTAGGAGAACTTGCTCGCTTCAAGAGCACCAGTTAAATGCCCAATAATGGCACATTCCACATACCAGTTCTAAAGAACATGGCGCTATGTTCGAAGTTTCCCATCATATATGAAAAAGGCTTTTCCCCAATAAAATACACACTCAAGACGATATCCCTTCTGTTCTCCCCACATCTGTCTCATTACAAGTGTAGTGTTCTAACTGCTGCCCTGTCCCTGGAATGAGGCACCCAAGGGCAATCAATTCATTCCCCACTCTACCCTGAAAAATCCTCAGGTGGGCAGAGAGATACCGAGAAAGAGAAGACACTGCTCCCTTAGCACCCAGAACACATCAGCCTCCGGTGTAAAGAGACTCCAGCTCATTAAACTCACAGATTCTCAATTAACCCTTTAGGATCTTGAAGCTGGTGTGTGCATACTTCAAGGTAGATGGTTCTCCATGGGAACCTGACTCATGCAGTGTATATGTTCCTGAAGTTGGCTGCTCATCAAAAGAGGTTTTTTTTTTTTTTTTAAACAAAAGTATATTTTAAATATGCCAGAGGAAATAAATAAATAAATAAATACGGCAGAGAAGCTTGCTATTTAAAGGGCAATTACTATGAATTCTTTGGGAAATTAAAAAAAGAATCACTTATTTTCCTTTTGGTCATATCTGAATTTCCAGATATGGACCTTATTATATAAAACAGGACACAGGTAAATTTCAAGAGTCAATTAAAAATAAGCCCAGGTTTATCAGAAAATGACTGTCTTATATAGCTTTTTCAGGTGGAGGATGCTCTTGGCAAGCTCTGACTTACAATCTTGCTCCTTGGTAAATAAAACATGTTTCTTCATTTTGTGAATATCAATTCTTAATCATTCAAATGAGTCACACATCTCCAGTAAATTGCTTATCTGGTACCACTCCAAGTCATCCAAGAACACAGTTATTAACAGGCCTATTACCCAAATTTCCCCTTTATTCATTCAAAGGATACTGTCCAAAATTAGTTTAGTGAGAGTCTGGTATTCTGACAAATCACGCATTTCAGAAATTTGATTGTAGGAAAAATCCACCTTCTGATGAGAAAAAGAGAACAATAGGTCAAAGTTTATTTCTCGTCCGCTTCACCACTATAATTGCTCGCATAAGAAGATCTTTCTGGCCGGGGGGTTAGAATCCATTACTGAAAATATGCCAAGGCTAAGACAGCCACCCATATCTAATCACGTTCTGTCTGGATCCTTGTCTGCTCAGTCTGGGGGACGGGGGAAGGAGTCCCCCAACCCTGGGCCCAGTGGGACACCCCCACCCCCAAACACTTTCCATTCCTGCTGTTCCTCTCTCCATTTCTGGCAATCACTTCAGGCTTGCTTCATCTTCCCACAGAATTCACCTCAATTCCGCTTTTACACCATTTCCTTCATTTTCTCTGCTGCCCCGCAAGTGGTATTCACTTAGTTCACGTGTTCATCTTTTCTCTGCCTTTTCTCCTCTCTCCATATATTCTCCCGAGTCACTTCTCAAGTGCCAGAAAAAGCTTTCTTATTCATCCCTCAGGCTACATCTCATCCACTTAACGCCCTTTCTCAAAATGGACTATTTTAGGAAAGCCTTTTCAGCAACATGAGTTGTTCTTTCTCCAAAACAGGAGACTAAAGAAAAACATTAAGTAACTTTTAATATTCACCCATGAGCAAAAGATGAACAAAAAGGATTTAAAAAAAAACTTTTTTAAAATGCTACATTGATAACTTGCTGGGCACATGTAATAATTCTCTGGAAAACTCTCAAACAATGTTCTAATGAGCACTAGTGCCCTTTAAAATGGGGTCTCCCTGTACAAAGAATACTTTATCAATGTATTAAGTACTACAAACTTTAAATATTAAAAAGCATGTTAAAAACTCAAGTGCCAAGAGAAGAAAACAGATTAAGTTGATTCCAAGTTAGCAACAGGACCACACTGTCAGTAAAACACAAGTGTGTGAACCATGTGAAGAAACAGTAATGTGCAAACAAAATATTATTAGTTCAAAAAACCCCAAACAATTGGAACACAAAAACTGACGCCAATATAAACTGCAACTATGTCAAACACAGAGCATGGCTGACCTAAAGCATTCAGTCTGATGCGACCGAATGAAGTTTCATATTCATTTTGGTCTTCTATGTAATTGTGACGGACCGGGAGTCAACACAGTGATCTAGGCTTACTTATAATTGACACTTTTTCCATTAATACCTTCTGTTCTTGTGCCACAGTCGTGTCTGTTCCTCTCAAACTCTAGCCCTCTCTTGGCCACATGCCCATACTGTGCCCTCTGGCACCTGTGTTGGTGCTCTGACTCCCCCTAGGAGTTCCACCGGACCCGGAGGCTTGCAGGGAGTCCCAGCCACCAAATGAACCTGCTGGACCTACTAAGAGCAACGCATTCTGGGAAATACAGAGCGTGTGGAAGAACAGGCCCCTGTGTTCAGGAAACGTGAGCCTTCTCTGGCTGGTGGCCCAAGGCTCACAGATAATAAGTGAACAGGATGCAGAGCTTTCTGAGAGGGTGGATGGGATACACAGGCCAGGTTTCCTGGGTAGACGCGGGCTTTGGGTGGCAGACTTTGGGTTCCATCCCAACCCTATTACCTCCCAGCGAAGACGGCATATGTGATTTGCCCTTTCTCTGCTCTGGAGTCCTCATCTGTGAAATGGGACCGTGCCAGCTGCCTCACAGCTTTACAGGGAGGACTAAGGATAATGCCCTGAAAACATCAGCAGGCCTGGGTCATGGCCCCCAGGCTGACGCAGCGCTCCTCGGGGCGGTCTGGCTCTTGGCAGGCACTTCTCTACAGGGACTGACAGATTTGCTCTGAACTCTCTGGGAGCTCAGAACCTTAAAGATGGGTTTCTGCATTGTTTTTGTTCATTGGTGAAGCCTTCTTGGGGGAGAGGGCGGGGATGGTGAATGGAAGGAATTCCAAGGAAGTTTTTCCCAGGGGAAGGGCTCACGCGGTTGCCTTGACTCCTTACCCTGGGGCTTAGGACAAAGCAGAAAGCAACTCAGGGAGAAAGGAAACAGCTCTGCAAATCCGATTCCCGATCACCTGGAGATCACGGGGCCCCACACCGAGGACAAATAGGCACCTTGTATGGCTTATTTGGACAAAGGAATGTCAGCTTGGCAATAAGTATAATTTCAAAGGAGAAAAAATTGTAACCCAGTACTGAGAAAAAAAAAAAAAACCGGGGTAAACATAAGAAAATTAAAAGAGCGTCTCACTAGCAGCATGGGTGATGTCAGATTTTGATTTCAAACCAATTTTCCTATTTGTGCAAACCCTACTACTTGGGATCCGAGTTCATTTGGTTTGTAAATAAAACAAAATAGATAATAAAAGGCAATAACTGATGTCCAATCCTAAAAATATTTAATGAAATACATTTGTCTACTCCAACACTAATCCCAAGCTCCCAGCCACGGTTCTCAGATCCGTCAGCACATTAGAGCCACCTGGGGGTCCTTTAAAAAAATTCCACACCTGGGCCTTATCTTGGGCCTCTTGAATCAGACTCTCTGGCAGGAAGATCCGGGTGTGTTTCAAAGTCCCCACGTGACTAAAATGTGCGGAAGAGTCTGAGAACCACGAATCTCTAACCTGTCTGCTTCAGTGTGGCCCACGGACCACCAGCAGTGGCATTCCTTGGAAGGCTGTTAGAAACCACAGTCTCGGGGCACCTGAGTGGCTCAGTGGGTTAAGCTGCTGCCTTCGGCTCAGGTCATGATCCCAGGGTCCTGGGATTGAGCCCCGAGTCAGGCTCTCTGCTCAGCGGGGAGCTTGCTTCCCCCTCACTCTCTGCCTGCCTCTCTGCCTGCTTGTGATCTCCCTCTCTCTGTCAAATAAATAAATAAAATCTTAAAAAAAGAAAAGAAATGAAACCATGGTCTCAGGCCTGACTTCAGAACCTCCAGGGTCAGAATCCCTGGTTTCCGCAAGAACCCCGGGTGACTGTACACACATTAAAGGATGAGACACGGAGGCACCTGGGTGGCTCAGTGGGTTAAAGCCTCTGCCTTAAGTTCAGGTCATGGTCTCAGGGTCCTGGGACCGAGCCCCGCATCAGGCTCTTTGCTCAGTGGGGAGCCTGCTTCCTCCTCTCTCTCTGCCTGCCTCTCTGACTACTTGTGATCTCTGTCTGTCAAATAAGTAAATAAAATCTTAAAAAAAAAAAAAAAAAAAAGGCACGAGACACTGGGCAGCTGCCCCAGAGCCAGTTGCTCCATCGACTCCCGTTCACATAGTTTGGTTCTGTGTCAGATGCAAAAGCAACTTCAGAGAAGCAAGAAGATTTCTTCAGAAGAAGAAATCACTGTTGGGGGAGTAACATATTTAGCTGTGAGAGAGAGAAGGTAGTTCTTCAGCCTGAACCCTATTAGCAAAGCTACCTAAGATTATCTGCAGACCGACCGTCTTCCCCTCTCATAAATGATACCCAAATCCCTTCTTATTTCATTTCAGACACTTACACTATCTGCTCCCGTATCTCGGGCTGTCTGAATTCCCTATCTGAGCACTGGTTTGCATGTTAATGTACTTTGCAGACCACTTAATGAATGAATGCGATGATCAAGTCTACCTTGAGATTTTTGGGTGGCTTGAAATTGAAGAATGTCGTCAACTTATTGTGAGAAGCATTAAGTTCTAGAAGGTAAGGCATACAACTCACACAAGACAGATCTGGGGGGAGAAACAAATACAGAAATAAGGTAAGCCAATAAAATCAAAATTAGACTAAGTCATTAAAAACAGCTTATGTTACATCAGAGCATTTTCTCCTTTTGCCAGTGGCAAGCACTTCTTAATTATTCCAAGCAAGTGAAATGAATAAAAATAGGAATGCATGAAACACAGGCAGTGTGGAGAACTCTCCACAAGCTCCTACCCTCACCTTCTTCCCCAGGGCCTCCCCTCCTCCTCAACACTTTTCTAACTACTGGTACACCCTCCAGGCCCCAGCCCCAGCTCACTTTCCCATGAGCTACTAACAGCCAAATTCTTAAAAAATACCAGCCTCAGGGTGCTTGGGTGGCTCTGTGGGTTAAAGCCTCTGCCTTTGGCTCAGGTCATGATCCCAGGGTCCTGGGATCGAGCCCCGCATCAAGCTCCCTGCTCTGAGGGAAGCCTGCTTCTCAACCTCTCCCACTCCCCCTGCTTGTGTTCCCTCTCTAGCTGTGTCTCTCTGTCAAATAAATAAACAAAATTTTAAAAAACAAAACAAAACAAAAAACCACCAACCAGCCTTGGAGGAAAGGACGAGAAACTAAAGCCATAGATAATCCCCTTGATAATTAGCCCCTAAGTGACTATATTAAGTCTTTTCACAAAGACTGAAAATGCCACAATGAGAGAAGTTTCTTTGTTATAAATTAAATTTTGTTTTAGTTGGACTTAGCCCTAAATCTCATTAATTATTTGAAGTGATTTAAATTATTGCTGTTATTTTACTTTGGCTCTGGATTGGTTCAGAAGTATGTCCGAGTTTTGCTCTTTATCCCAAGCAAATATTCTAAACCTCGAACACTAAGTAAAGGACAGCTCTGCTCTATTGACAGTAACATATAAAACATAAAAATGGTGAAGTTCTGTGTTGCCCTCCTCTGCCCATCTACAGCAGAGGCACATTTCGAAGCAGCAGGATAAATTAGACAAATACTCAGGAAGAGGATTTACAGCCCTGTCTCCAGCAGGAACTCCAGTCTCCCACCCGAAAACAGTAATCCTAACAGCTTTCCCTCTCTTTCCACTCTAGGTCACAGAAACAGCTATTACGTTCATACCCAGGAAGTCCTCCAGTGGAGCAGCGGGGGCCTTCCCTGGAGTAGGCGGAGAAGGCACCATGAGCACACCGCTCAGCCCACCTCCCCCTCAAACATCTTTCCTGCCAAATTCTACATCATTTCTCTAGTCTAAATCACACCCTTCTTTAGTCTGTCTTTATGGAATTCTTCTAAGATGGACAATACACTGAGGCTTAAACGGTGGGACTTAATGAGTGAATCAAGGAAGGCTGCCTGGAAAAGGAATCTTAAGGTGAAACTGTCATGACTTTACAAGTCTTGCCTATTTGTCCTTCCTGAGCTCAGCTCCATTTCTCTCAGTCAACTCTATTACCATCCAGCGGACCCCATGCCTCCTTAGAGCTGATCTTTCTGTGGGCAGGTAAGTGCTGGACCATGGAGCTGTCCTGAAGCAGAAGCAGCTGCTACCACTGAAAGGGAGCTACGGAAATGGCGAGTACCTCCCAATTCTGTAGATGACCAATCCTTTCAAATCACTCAGAGGAAAAAATGCAGAGTCTGATTGTTGGCCCTCTAACTCTGACCGGCCCGTTAATCCCTACTTGGTGCAGTGACCTCCGTGTCCACCAGATGGCAGGAGCTCCTCGCGTCTACAAGGGTGGTTCTCAAACTGTGGTCCTGGGTCGGGCACGTCGGCTTCGCAGAGGAACTAATTAGAAATGCAAATTCTCCAGTCCCACCCCAGAGCTGCAGAATCAAACTGAGGGCGGGGCCCAGAGTGCTGTGTTTTAACGCCCGCCTGCCAACCCCCCCCCCCCCCCCCCCCGTGATTCTGATTCAAGTGAAAATCTAGTCTACATCAGAACATGAATTAAAAAAAAAGAAAAAGAAAGAAAAGAAAATATACTGTGCCTTACACATAGGTTCTCAAACACTGGATGTCCTTAAAGATTAAAGACTGATCTGAGAAAAGCTCCCTTCCCAACTGGGGAGTCCCAGCTCAAGCTGAGGGGTATGAGGCCACCACTGGGCATTGCTGCCATTTCCAGTCACGCCCAATTCCTTACCCAGGGATAGAAACAAACCTGGGAGTGGTGGCGGGCAGGGTAGCTCCTGCCGGTGACACTGAAAAACATTTCCTGATGACAGGATATCTGGGATTTGATTAAAAATAACCCTAGCGGGGGCACCTACCTCACTCACTCAGTTAAGAGTCTGCCTTCGGCTTAGGGGCTTGGGTCATGTTCTCCCTGTCCCAGGGATGGATCTCCCTGCTCAGTGAGGAGTCTGCTTCTCCCTCTGCCCCTCCCCTCCCTGTGCTTGGGCTTGCTCTAAAATCTTAAAAATAACCCTGGGGGAGGTGGTCAGGGAGGTATAGGTGAAACCAGATAGGCCACGGGCTGTTAAATGTTGAACCTGAAAGTTCATTACAATAGTCCCTTGTGCACATGTTTGTAATTTTCCATTAAAAAAAAAAAAAAAAAGATTTCTAAAACTAGAAAAAAATAACTTACAAACAGTAGCATTAGAGGAAAAAATGATGTTGGACTGGTTCTTAGCCACTGAAGAGCACAGCTAGATTTTTTTTTTTTTTTTTTAACGGCTGGATTTTAATTACTGCTCTCCTAGGAGGGGAAGAAATCAGAAAGGGGCCAGAGAAAACCACATCAGCAACATTCAACCGTCATGAAAAAGACAGGCTAAAGCCGCCAGTGGAAAGATGATTAGCAAAAAAGCAGGTCGAAAACAACAACTGCTGAGTTCCCTCCAAGTCTAACGAAAAGAAATTGGACACTCTAACTTCAAATAAGATCAGAAAACAAGAATCAAGGTTTGAAGAAAATGTGACTAACTGCATTAAATGTGAGCAAGATTTCACAACAAATACATTACGGAGAACCACAAATGGTGCAGTGGAAGAACCAGCTACATGTAAAGAGACAGTAAAAAAGAAAAAGAAAAAAAAAAAGGAAAAATAAATGTGTGGAATCCCTGGGACTCCAGTAAGAAGAAAAGAAGTAGAATTAAAATGTAGATGCAAAAACAAAATTAAAAAAAGAATCTGGTCAAGGAAAAAAACGGTGGGAGGGACGAAGGACTAGTTCATCTGTACTGAATCAACTGAATCAATGGGGGAAAGACAAGGGAATCATCAAATATTCAGGAAGTATGAAAGAAGTAAGGAGGTGTCTCTTACAAGGAAAAAACAAAGCAGACATTTCACGGGATACGCTTCAACACCACTGAACCACTGAACGATTTGAACCACAGACTAGGTTGCATGTCAGCTGACTTTACTCATCACCCATGGTGCCTTTTTTAGATGCAAAGTAGAGCTTCCATATGTAAAGGGATCCATAGTAGCGCTGACACCAAGTTTTGCAGTATTAACCTCTATGACATACTGCACAGCTTTAATTTTGAAATAACTGTATGATCCATCAATCTACTCGAACGAAAATTACATACCTTCAATTTTATTTACTGAAAGATCCAACTTCTGTAGGTGAACATATTCACAGAGAATGCTAATATCAATTAAATCACAACCCTGAGAAGACAAAAGGTAAAAAGACTTTAATGCTGCTTTAACAGGTTAGTACTCTGTCATCTCCTAACATCTGGAAGTAAGAGTGGGCAGAGATCCAGAATTTCTGTAAGTATAGTAATGATAGTACACTTATACTATACTTAGAGTAGAAGTATAGGAAAGATATACTTACTTACAGTAGAAGCACAGTAGTTAAATGAGGGAACTACAGCTGAGGTCTCCTACTAACCGGAGCTCAAAGCAGTGACAAACCCTTTTTAAAAAATGCATTCCTCTGAAGAAAAAAATAGCTTGGAAAATTAGTGATATTAGCAAGAGCAAATACAACATGAAAAGGCAAATTAAAGCAGTGTTGGGTAGACCTTTAGAGTTTTATTATTTTTTTAAAAAGGAGAAGAAAAAGAAAACCCCACATAATAGCAGTAAGGCCAAATCTTTTCTCTTGCAGAAGAAAAGGCAGATGCCTAGAATTTAAATGAAATGCTAAAGAGATCACGTATCACCAGATCGTTAATAACACTGTTACCTACATTTTCACAAGGTCCTGTTCAAAGCTCCCTCACAGTAATCACATCTGACCAAGTAAAACTGAGATCCATAAGGCAGACTAGTCCCAATTTGGTGATGAGGAATAGGAGGGACAGAGAGGGATTGTGAATAACATAAATCACACAGCAAATTAGCAACAGAGAAGCAGATCCAAGTCTCCTAATCCCTCTCCAAGATTCCTTCCATGAAATTGTGGAGGAATGGAGGATGGAGGATGAGGAAGAGAATTTGATCCCTGGGAACAGACTCTTACTGCTGGTTCATGTTACAATGTCCAAATCAGAAAAAGTCAACCAATGAAGTATCATGATAAGCAAGTTCTCAAACACACTGATAAAATGTTTAATGAAGGCCACAAGAATAGTGTAATAAATATGAAAGAAACCCTATCCTGCACAAGCATTGTGCATGATGAGAAACACAGTGCAATGATGGGGTAGAGCTTAACTGTGCCCTTAAGAAACTTGGACTTTGGCAGGAGAGAGGCTATGTATGTAAGTAATAAGAAAAAGTAAAAAATAACATGTAACGTTAGATATAAGGGGGGAAATCACCAAACCAGGCAACCGTAAGAAAGCATATGCAGTAAGACAGGTTATAAAGGCAAAGTAATTCAATATGATATATCTCAAATGTAAGGAGGTCACGGGCAAGGTAAGTTAAACGTTAGTCCGTCTGGCTGAAATAAGATTTAAAGGATTGCTTTTTTTGTTTCTTTTTGCAGATCAATTTAAGGCATAGCACTACATACATGAGTAGAATATTGATTGAAATGGACTTGCGTGGGGATGAATTGGGTGCTGGCATTCACTACCATTCCAGGGCCTAATATAGGGCAGTGCGCACAGAGGCTCCCGGTGAGTTACTGCTTACCTGGCCAAGTCATCCAGAACACGTTGTAACGTAAAAATGGTAAGAGATTACAGCCTTAATATGCTGTCCTTGAAGAATATGCCACGGAACCAGCATGGGTGAAAAGAGCTTAATATTTCTTGGATAGTTTACTAGTTCAAATCCAAGAGAGACCAAGATTATAAATTGTATATGCTCATTATACATACATCAGCCATATTATAGCACAGCAGCAAAATTTCAGTGTGCTTTTTTTTCACCTACGTATCTGCCTTTACTGTGTGGCTCTCCAAGGAATATTTAATACTTCATAAAATAAGGAAGCAAAAAGAGTTAAATTATTTTTCTAGGGCTATAGAGAAACAAAAGGAAGAAAGAATCTGAAATACTACAAGTGTACCTTTCTATTATAGCTTTCCTTAAAAAGTGAAGCCAAGATTATTGTTAGTATTGATATCTTGAAAATTGATGAACAACACATTTTTGTCTTTAATAATGGGTATCTTGGAAAGTGAGCTGTGGCTCAAAGCACTTATTTCTTGATATACTTGGTGGGGGGCAGTCAATACCAAAATACTTTGTTCCCTTGGATTTAGATATTAATTTTAGTTCTGGCACTGATCAGAGAGAAAATTTTTAAAGAGTTTTTGATTGGTTTCACAGAGTCAAATTCAACTTCTGGAAAGAAAGCATCGATTACTATAATACAGATTACTTAAGATGAAAGAAACAGACTGATGGGAATGAAAACAAAGGAATTCAGGGGCTGATTACTGGACTGCCCAGAGCGCTTTGATGCCTCACATAACACAAATAACTCTTATCACCAGTCTCCATCAAATGAAAGACTCTGAGATCTAGGCCCACCACAAAAACTATGAATACCAGAAAAAATAGATATGATCCACCAGTATTAAGATGTAGCCTAGTAAGCCCATGGTGATCTTATCATACTCACTGGTAAAGCTAGATTGAGATAGACCTGCTCAGTCCCGGAGCCTGAGCGCCCCAGCTGGTGAAGGGCATTGGCCACTACCTCCTCTCTCAGGACCCCATCAAATTTCTCCTGCAAAAAAAACAAAAACAAAAAAAACAGGTGGATAAAGGACTTCCATTAGAAAAGAAACAGTCCAGGCGTGCCTGGGTGGCTCAGCTGGTTAAGTGTTGACTCTTGATTTAGGCTCAGGTCATCATCTCATCATCTCAGGGTCATGAGATCAAGCCCCACATCAGGCTCTGCACTCAGTGGGGAGTCTACTGGAGGCTCTTTCTCTTTCTCTCCCTTTGCCCCGCCCCTTGCTCTTGCTCACTCCTGCTCTCTCTCAAATGAACACATAAATCTTAAAAAAAAAAAAAAGAAAAGAAAAGAAAAGAAAGAAAGAAAAAAGGAAGGAAAGAAAGAAAAAGAAACAGTCTAACTCCTCATATCCGGCATTGAGTATATTACATATTCAGGAGCTGACCCTTCCAGAATTTATCAGCCCTAAAGAAAATTCTATGTTGAAGACACATACATAGAACGTATAATCAAATATCTATCAAATAGGTGTTCTTATTGCCACGAAATTGTCGGGTGGTCACTTGCATTAGGTATTCAAAGTGACATACAACAGCAATGGAAACATCACTATTAGTGGTGAGAGCTACACTGATTGAGTGCTTCTCTGCTCCAGAGAAGAGCTCTTAATGATCAATTCATTGAATCCTCCTGACCACCCAAATGCAGACACTCTTAGTTCCATTTGACAGATGAAGAAACTAAGGCTTACAGGGGTTAACTTGCCTGAAACCCCATAGCTAGTGGTATAATACAAACGATTCTGTCGGACTCCAGGGCAATTCTAACGACTATCCCAGACTGCCGGCCTCTACCCGAAAGGATTGTTGCATCCAAATTAAGGATTACTTTGCTAAATCTGGTATTCTTGTTGCGGGAAAAAAGAAAAAACAAAAAAGAAAACAGGTTCTCTGCTTCCTATTAGCTAATTTTACTGGATTCATACAATTTACAAGATTTATTAAAAAGGTAATAATCAGGGCGCCTGGGTGGCTCAGTGGGTTAAAGCCTCTGCCTTCGGCTCAGGTCATGATCCCAGGATCCTGGGATTGAGCCCCACATGGGGCTCTCTGCTCAGCGGGGATCCTGCTTCCCGCGCCCCCCCCCCCACCGGCCTCTCTGCCTACTTGTGATCTCTGTCAAATAAATAAATAAAATCTTTAAAAAATAAGAAATTAAAAGGTAACAATCACTGCCATAAGGAGATTAGCCCTTGGTATGTAGAAAGCCATGACCAGTGATGCGTCAACATGCCCTTTCCCCAAAAATAAACAGAAGAGACAACAGGTAGATCCATATTAGCTCCGTACTGCCTTCAACCCTATAATGACCAGCACATCAGCACGAGGACACAATACCCAGTAATCCCATCAGTCACACTGATATAATTAACTGTGACTAGCGCCTGCGTATACAATGATGGCAAAATACTCTCTCCAGTTCTATATTAATTCAGGAACCAACGGTGCTGTTTGGGCTGCTGGTAATGAGGGCGAAGTTCATAGGCTTGTGCTAGTAGCCGGAGTTTCTCTGTGCCACCCCTCCACTAGTCCAGGAAAGCAAATATCGCTCATGCATATAGGGGAGATAGGGCACAAGCTGTGAGGCTGCACAGGCTTGGTTTGAACCCCTAATCGGCCATTTTGAATTTGTGACTTTGGGAAGATCAAGTTTTCTCTGAGCCTCTTATTCTCTGCAAATAGGAAATGTTATTACCTTCTCTTAATGGGTTAGGGAGAAGGAAAAACAAAATACTGTAAAGCTCTTAGTGCTTTGCCTAGAACTATAGCAAGTGCTCCCACTGAATGACCGTTGTTTCCACTAACTGATGAAGTTGAAAAGTCTGCATCTTAAGGCTTCATTCTTCCATCCCAATCAACCTGTTTACAAACGGAGGAAAGACACTCACTTTTCTAAACACAGTTCCAACTTCTTACACAATGTCTGGGAAGGATTAGACATGGAGGTGTTACCTTCCTCTCCAAAACTTTCCATCGAAATCTCTCAATTTTTTTTTTAAAGATTTTATTTATTTATTTGACAGAGAGATCACATTAGGCAGAGAGGCAGGCAGGCAGAGAGGGGGGAAGCAGGCTCCCCACTGAGCAGAGAGCCCGATGCGGGGCTGATCCTGGGACCCTGAGATCATGACCTGAGCCGAAGGCAGAGGCCTAACCTGCTGAGCCACCCAGGCGCCCCTAAATCTCTGAAGTTTACCTGACCCACACCCTCTATTTCCTGGTGTGAGAAGACATTGCTCCCCTGCTGATAGTAGGTAAATATCTGCCTTTCAACACAGACATGGATATGGAGCCCAGCCGGTCAGCATTTTCCCAGCTCCCCAAGGCAAGCGTCCCCATGGCAACCCCCTCGCACGTCCCTTGAGGTTCTTGCCCTTTATCAGCATCATGCTTTTCCCTTCTGATCTTTGGTCATTTTCAGACCTTTAAAAGCCCTACTTGATCTTGGGCAGTTTCAGAGCCTAAGGATGGCCCCCGTCCTACTCCCAAGCACTCACGCGTGCACACACACGTGTTTCTTTTTCAACTCCAGACACTTTAAATTGATCTCTACTCGGCTTCAGCCACTCGTTGCCATGGCCACGCCCCGGACCAAGTCATCATGCTGAACGGTTCCACCTTAGAAACCTCAGACCCTAGCATTCTCCTCTGTGGTCCTACACTAACCTCGCCTTGTGAGGACAACATCTCTAGCCGGTTCATCCTTTCCTCTCTGAGCCTACCTGTCCCCTCTCACTCCCTTCCCTGCTTGGTATCCCCTGGGCCATTTCAATGTCTCTCTACCCTTAAGTCTCGGACTCCTCGTCCTCTGACTCAAACTACTGCACACGTACCCAAACCTGAATCAAGTTCACACTCAACTACTGCGCTGAGGCAGGGACTGTGTCATGCTCGTCATTCATCGGAGACAAACATCTTTACAGCACGCCGGGCACGTGCCGGCCAGTATGCTAGGCTCAGTGGATAGAATTATGAATAAGACATGGTGCCTGTCCTTAAGGGATTTATAGTTCAGTCTGGGAGACAGACAAGCACACAAGCAATTTCAAGTCGTTTGATAAATATTACGAGTAAGCAGGGTGCTTTGACCATAAGCAGGGCATCTATTTTTTGCCAGATCTAGGGGGAATTAGGAGGTTGGCAAAGACTTGCTGGGGAAGAAAGCAATGAAGTGAAGACATAAGTAACTAAGTGACTCTTGCTAAGAAGAAGAAAGGGCAGGAGAAGAAGACCAAGAAGTGTACTGCAGACAAAAGGGCCACAGGTACAAAATTCCAAAGGCAAGGCGAGCACGGCCCATTGGGGAAACTAGAGTTCAAGACAGCTGAAGCATAAAATAGGAGGGGGAAGACGGTGCCTGGTACACAGTAGGGGCTCAGACACAGCAGAGTGAATTAGAACCGCCCCTGCCCTTGAGCTACTGAGTGGGCTGGGAGGGGACCCCCAAGCCGTGCACGCTGGTACTGCTCCAGTGTCACCCGTTAGCTGCGCCCGCTGCTGTTCCAGGCCCACTGCTGTTCCAGGCCCTCGTTCTTCACCAGCTGCCTTTCAGCTCCCACCCTGGCTGTCAGATCTCCAACCTCTCCTCCAGCCTCCAGGGGCCTCCCCTCCTTTGTCCTCACTCTCAGCAGGTGGACTGCTTCCCCACTTCCCACAGAAGCGACCAGACATCCACCCTGCCAGCATTCTGCACCTGTCCGAACGCCCTTCCTTCAGGTGTCAGAGGCAGACTGCTTCTTTTCCACACTCAGGGGCCCCACTTGCTGTTTCCTCAGGGACCTTGCGCAGGGACATCCATGTAGCTCTCTTGGCCTGCGATGTCAGCCGTCTCTCTCCATCGTTACTCCGCACCCTGTCAATTCTCCAGCAACACAAGTCTGTGAGTCCCTTCCTGTTCCTTCAGCTACAGCTACGGCCTCCCTCAATAACCGAGCTACTGCAGAGTTGCTTTTGCATCCTTTAGGGCCTCCTCGCTCACCTCCCACTCACTCTTCGGGGCACTTCGGTTAGGCTTCCATCTTCAGGACATCACAAAACCACACGGGCCAAGGTCTCCAATCACCCTCAAATGGGGAAAGCTAATGAGCACTGTTTAGGGCCCTTCCCGTTGAACCTACTGGCAGCACAACTCCACATTTTTAAGAATCTTCCTTGCCTTGGCTTTCCCTCACACCATGCTGCTTTCTTCTTCGCTTACCGTTCCCTTCCTGTTGCCTTCCCTGATTTCTCTTCATCTGCTGCACCCCCTTGGGGTACATTCTTCCCTTGGCCTTCCTCTTCTCTTCCTGGATGATCCCACAGACCCCAACGCGGATGATCCCAGGTCTCCTATCCTGAGGCCCCCTCCCCTGATTTCCAGAATTATGTGATTCATCTCTCTACTCTTTCCTGTGCAGCCGCACCTGTCCCCTTTGAAACTGTGGTGGAAATTTCCTGTGGTGACTATGCCAGAGACCTAGCAGTCATTCTAGACTTCCAATACTTACTTAGTAACTGTCCCACCTTAAATATTTTACATGTCTTCATCTTTAGCTTCTTTTCCGTTCCCACTTCCACTTCCTTAATCCAGACTCTCGTCTCTCCGCCATAGACATTGCTAGAGGCTTCTCATGATCTGCCTGTCTCCAGTCTCACTATCCTCCAGTCTAACCCCAGTCGGGGCAGCTGCCAGAGGAGCTCCTCACTGCTTAGAGACCCAAGTCCATGGTCTGAAAACAGTGTAAAACCCTCCAAAATCTGGCCCACACTTCACCTGTGTGCCCACACACCCCCACTTCACCCAGACAAGAGTATGCTTCCCTCAAAGTCTGCCATGATTCCCGCAATCCAGCTGTCATCTGTACACACCTAAGTACAACACTTCAGATGCTCAACAGCTGTGATTTACTCACATCCTTAGCTGACCTTGAGCACAGGGGACACCTATGTCCTCAAGAAACTTCTCATTTTCTTCTATCATTACTATTGTTATTATGCATTACCTCTGTAACTTTTAGGAACCTACTCTGTATCAGACACTCTTATCAAGAACTTGAACAGGCTTTTTTTTTTTATCAGATTTGATGTTTATAACTATCCCATGAGTAGACATTACCCACATTAAGTTACTGGCAGAGTAGTTTCCATGCACAAGACACATGTGATGGGCCCGTGTGGAGTCAGAGTGGCTCCTATATAGTAATCATTCAATGAATATTTGCTCAAAGTCAATGAAATTTACCTAATCACTTAATAAGCTATATGTAGTTAGCAGATAAAAAACACATGTGTTATTATTTGTATCAGTAAAAATAACATATTATGGTAAGTATTTTACTTATGGTTCTCATCTAAGTCTCACAACTCTCCTATGAGATAGGTATCATTAGAATTCCCAGATTACAGAGGAGACACAGAAGTGAAATAACTTACTCAAAATCTCAAAACTAACCAAAGGCAGCATTCTGAACAGCTGGTCCACCTTCCTGGAGTTCACCAGGGGCTTCTGAGACAAATTATGCAGTAGGCACTCAGTAACAACTGTAACCATCATGGCATTATAAACCTTAGCCAGGTGAGGAGATGGACAATAAATCTTTGAACATGAAAGTCTAAATTTTTCCTCAATTCCAAGTTTTCAGCTTATTCAGCCTATTAAAATTTATCGGATACCCCAAAAAGCTAAAATAAGATGTAGGAATACAAAATAAATATTAATATTTAGAACATAAGTGGAGGAAAAAAATAAACTTTTCCACACACAACCTACAAGCCAGGGATAACCAGTTCAAGTCAACCCCCCCCTACGGTTTGTTAATGACATACTGAACACAGGTTAATACCAGCACTAATGAAACCCACAGCCCAAGAGCATGTGTTAATTAGAATAATAAAGTAAACCGGTGATTCATCTGTGAATTCCTTTGGGGTGGAAGCTGGTAGAAACCATACAAACATCTCAAAGTTGTAAAAACACTGCTACAGTTTTGCATTTATCACTGTTAAGGGTAGCAAAGTAAATCAACAAAAGATGAATAACTAAGTAATAACTTTCTATCATCCACTTTAAGAGAAACTAATGTGTAACCAGCCCATATAGAAGGAAGGAGAGGAGGAAATTCAAAATGGGAGAGAAGGGTGGAAAAATGGGCCAAATTTTGAAAGTGGATAGAAGGATGTTACGAAAGAAGGGAACCCAAGTGGGAAAAGAATGTAGGTGGTTAACAGTAAAATCAGAAGAACATAAGATAATGCAAATTACAGACAGGTGAAAATGAATAAACAGGACAAATGAGGAAAGGAGTTTGTGGCGGAGAATAAGACTAGCAAAGAAAAACATATTTGGCCTCAAGGAGAAGAGGGCACTAGGAAAATGCACAAAGATGCAGGGCAGGGAAGCCAAAATATCACAGAACTGGGGTACTGGAAACATTCTACTTTTTTTGTATTATATCTACTTGAGAAATGATTTCGCAGCAGTTTATACCATGAAGGTAGAGGAAAGGAGAGAGAAAAACCCCTAGAGAAAAACTATTAAAATGAAGAAAAATATTGATTCCGAGTTTCCCGGCAGCCAAGACAAAGAGGAAAACCCAACAGTTTATTGAAAGGAAGCGAATCAACTTGTGTTTTTGAAGGAAGGCAAACAATATATTAGAAGCCAAGGGAAGGAAGTGGTTAAGAGATGGAAAGGGACCCAAACCACCCCTGACCCCAAAACCAAAAAACCGGCCGTGGGGTAAAAACAAGGTGATCAGTGTAGGAAAGAGGTGGAATTGGGTGAGGTTTAGAAGATAGATGTACTGCAGAAAAGAGAATTTACAGTAATGTGAAGGCAAAGCCACACCTCAGGGAATACAGATTTCGGGAAGGTAAGAAACATTCTCCACCTGCGAAAACACCACCAGTGCGCCAGCTGTTTGTACGCTGTAAGGGGGTGTGTGTTGTTTGGTATATAATGCCCCCGGGCAGAAGTTTGGGTTAGCCCTTATCAGATTAATTCAGGACAGTAATTCCCCCCCCACCCCCGGGAGGAAGGAGGATGAAGGGACTGGAAGTGAGGGAGAGTGTTGGGGTCCCTCACAATCACGGGAAAGGGTGCAGGGGCTGCCACGGACGAACTCTGCACGCTCCCAATACCGTCGAGGCACAACTTTTCAAAGCTAAAGCTGTCACTCCCCATACAAATAGGTGGGAACTTTTTCATCAGGACGCTGTGAAACTTGACTCGTAAGACACCCCATGTGCTGGGGACCAAAACAGGAGACACGTGGAAATAAATGCAGGCAAACGGCGAGGGAACGGGAAGAAAGGAGCAGGAGCCTCGGAGCGGCCGGGGAGAGGCGCCCCGGACGGCGAGAGCCCGAGGGCTGCGGAGGGGCGCGTGGTCCGGGAGCTGCCGCCCGAGGAGCAGGGCGCGACACCTGGAGAAGGGAGAGAGGGCGTGGGGGAGGGGGTAAGGCACACCTCCAAATCCTGCATCTCGGACTCTGAGGACTCCTCGGATTCCCCTTCGCCCTCGCCCTCGGCCTCGCCCTCGCCCTCGTATTCCTCTCCGTCCGCGTCCGACTCCTGCGAGCGGTGAATGAGCTGCTGGAGCAGGTAGGAGGAGGCTTTGTGGAAAGTACATTTCGATCTCTGCCCCATGGGAAAAGAAGACCAGCGAGACTGCCGCTCTTTTTCTGAGTGCGGCAGAATCCACTGGGCTCCGGTCGGTGACCGGCTCTGGAGAGGGGAAGACAGCGGCCACTGGGGACCGCTCCCGGCGGCCGCCATTTTTGTTTACCGGGGTTGCCCGGGAGACGGACGCCGGGGGAGGAGGCGCCGCAAGGGATTGTGGGCGGCAATCTCCGCCCCTCCGCGCGTCCTGGTTCCCAGTCTGAGCCGCCGCAGGCTCTCGGCTTTTTCTTTCTTTTCGTCTGACTCGTCTGGGTGTTTTTCCCCTGTCTTTTAGTGCGTTCAGTCGCTGGCTTTACTTTTTACTTATCTTTCTCATTTTCACCTCTTTTCTTCGCACCCCTTTTGTCTCCAATGGGTTTCTCCTAACCTGGAGGTCCCCACCCTAACGCCCCCCGTGCGCCTCCTTCATTCACCTGATTCATTCGCAGAGGCCCTTTCCACAGAGTGTACTTTGAAAGTGTTAGATGTCTCTAATGATCTCCGTCGAAAAGCTAATTAAGACTGAAACTTTGAACGGGCCGCGCGTTGTTAGACCAGGTTGTGCATAAATGAAATAGAAGGCACGGCTCCTGTCTTTATTATTTAATTGCAGATACTAAAGAAAAAGGACCAGAGGAGGACGGGAGCTGATTTGCAATTAATTTACATTTTCCCCTTGAAATGAGAAGCCCTGTCCTTGGGGAGAAAAACGGGCAGTGGTCTAACAATCCAAATAGAAGGAAAAAAAAAAAAGTTGTCAAATTGACCCTGTATCAGAAAGCCTCTGAAAAGCTATTAGCATCCCATAAATAATTGTATTAGTCAAGTGACCTGCATTGGTAATTATTTTTATCTTGTTGCATAGGTTCTCTGTGCAGTTAGACACTCTAGCAAGATTACAAAGCATGATTTTATGCTAGTGTGATTTTCTGTGACCCAAATCCCATAGCCTTGGGCTCCACTAAGTAGACTATGGAAAAGCAGAATGAAAATGATAGTAACTATTATTGCCATAGTGATGACAATAGAGACCCTTGCAGGGAAGTGCTCGCATCCTCCTGGCCTTACAGGGCTTTTTCTCCAGGCTTCAATGATAGCAGTTGCAAATGCAAAATGATCCTATCAATGGCTGTCAGGGGAGAAGAAGAAAAAAATCCTTATGGACACCATCCATTGACTATTATCTTTCTCAGTGCTGGAGGGACCATTAAAACTGACATAAAGCTTTCAGAATTACCTTCCTTCATTATCTTGCTAGTCATAAATGTAAGGGCCACAATGAAAGTATCTCTTTTTGCTGGGCTCCTCTTGCTGCTTGTTTATTTCTTTTTCCTGTGGGTGGAGACTCCTCCAAGGGGTTTTTCCTCATTGTCACCCCCACAGGACCAGGCTCTTGCTAACTAACATAGGGAAGAAGGGGGCAGAAAGCCTAACTATGGAAACCAGGTGTGGTTTTTGTTTCTTAAAATAACTTAATCAGCATTTCTAGCAAAGCAAGATTTGCCAGTGTGTCTCTTAAGGATAGTGTCTTAAGATGGAGTTAGTTAGGACCTGTCAAAGAAAAATTTTCAAAAAATTAAAAACTTGATTCTCATACAAAAATGGAATAAAACACTTGTGAAAGATTTTATTCAACCTATTCATTAATGAGAGAACCAGTAATGTGATAACAGGGCATTCACAGTCCATAAAGAGAGGCATTCTGTTAAAGAGGAAAAAAATGGCTGATGCCCTACAGGACATTAAACTATAGCTTCTGGAGTTATGTATTTCTTGCTTTTTTTTTTTTTTTTTTTTGAAGCTTTATTTATTAGAGAGAGAGCATGCGTGAGCAGGGTCAGGTGCAGAGGGAAAGGGAAAGAAGCAGATTCCCCGCTGAGCACGGAGCCAGAAACAGGCTCAGTCTCACCACCCTGAGATCATGACCTGAGCAAAAATCAAGAGTCTGACGTTTAACTGATGGACCCACCGGGGTACCCCTGGAGATAAATATTTCTAAGTGCTTTCTTTTCACCTTTACATTTATGTTGCGTCTATTCCCCACTTGACAGATGAGGTAACTGAGGCCCAGAGAAGTTAAATAACTGGCCCAAGTTCAAGTGGTGGTGCTGAAATCCAAGCCCAGAATGACCAGTTCTACAGTCCGCCTTTAAGTACCGTTTTTGCAGATGGAAAATATAAGTCAAGATGAAGGTACAGAGAGGTCTCAGGAGAAGGAACATGTATCAGTTAATGTTCTTCAGTAGAAATAAGAGAATTCACTCAGACAATGACCCTTTCATATAGAATTATGGCATGTCAGAACTAGAGAGAACTTAAAAGCTTATCTTATCGAATGTTCCCTTTTATAGGAGAAGAAACTGGTGGTCCACCAGAGACAATAACTTGCCCCAAATCACCTGATTTGTTAACAGCTGAGCAGGAATGAAGAGTTTAGACCTCTCATTGCTCAAACTTTGCTCTTGCTAGTTCACCAAAATGCTCCTGGGGCTAGAATTTTATGAATAGAACACTTTGGGGTTCTGGGCATCAAAATGAAAGACATTACCGCCATAAAATTGTGTTACCAGGAAGAGAAGACAATTAGGCAGAGGGAGAAGAAGTGAGAGGAGGAAATATTTTGTCTAAACTCTTGCTGGCATAAAACATCAACAACTGCTTCCACTTATGCTCTGCTTACAGTAAGCAAGGCTTACCCTAAGTGCCATCTACATATCTCAATGAATTATTCCAACTGCTTGCTGAAATAGGAATCGCCATTTCCATTTTACAAAGGGGAAAAAGGATGCTCCAAAATGCTAAGCGAACTGCCCTGTCACACAGTCTGTGTCCACATCAGAATTCCAACACAAGTCTTAATGGATCCAAAGTCTCTGGTCTTAACCAGTAGTACTCTGTCTTCTTGAGAAGGATGAATTGGTTTTTCAGGAAGTAATTGTGAGGCACAAAGAGCATGCCCATGGTGAGAGCCAGAAAATGTACTATATGTGTGTGCATGCGCGTGTATGTGTTGGGGGCGGGCAGGAAGAGCTCAGGATTCTGGAACCAGGGAAATAGAGTAGGCTGGGCCAGCAGCAGGATATGGTAATCCAGGAGAGTAAGGGCTTCTGGGATAGCCCTGGATCCTTTCCGCCACTGATGATGTCCCCCTCCCACCAAGAAAGTGGAATACTGTCACCATGAAGCTAAGAGCAGCTCTCTTGAGAGGACAAACAGAATAGGCTGTTGGGAGGAGAGTGAAAAAGGGGTCAAGAGCTGTAGTTTGAAAGAAGATGCTAATTACCAACTTTAGGGACAAGGTAGCTGGGCCTCTGTACAGTACTCTTTATTGTACTCTTGACTTTTTGTGTAGAAGAGGGGTCTTCCCCAATCCGGAGCCAGCACTCTAAGGCAATTGACAATGGGAAGAAAAGGCAGGGACCAACCCTCTATTTCCCGTATTTGGGGAGAGTGGAGTGTGTCCTGGAGTGTGGACCTTGGGCAAAGCAAGGAATGTTTGGCTCCATCCCCTTCATGTACCTATGCCCCAATTTTGTGCAAGGAAAAACAGGTGGGACAATACTTCTCAGGTATGTTGAAATGGCAGCACCTTGAACTTGTGGTATTTTTTTAATGGAATATTTAAAATTTTACAGAGTATCATGAAATGGGAGAACAGATAGGCCATTGAAGGCACTAGTGATGTGAGAGTAACAATGAAAACATAACCATTACTAATAATGTTTAATGGGTATTTACTATTTAAATGGGTATTTGCTATTTACTATGTTTAATGGGTATTTACTATGTGCCAGATACCCTTATAAGTGGTTTACATATATTAACTCATTTTATCCCTATTAGGACCCTATAAAGTAGAAATTAAAATTATCCCTCTATTATAGATGAGCTAAGCATAGGGAGATCATAACCCACTCAACCTACTTTATCACACAGTGGCAAAACAAGGATTCAAACAGAGAAAGCTTGGTTTCCCAGCCCACATCCTTCATCAAAACACTACTTCATGGGGCACTTGGCTAGCTCAGTTGGAAGAGCGTGCCACTCTTGATCTCATGGCTGTGAGTTTAAGCCCCATGTTCGGGATAAAGATTACTCAAGTAAATAAAAACAAACAAACAAACAAAAACAGAACAAAATCTGTACTTCTGTTCAGCCACTTTTGTGAAAGTTTATGAAGGCTGTTAGGGACTGAATTTTTCTGTCCCCCCTCCCGCCAAGTGTCTGTGCTGAAATCTAATCCCCATTGTGATGGGGTAAGGAGGTGGGGCATCTCGGGAGTGATTAGGTCATAAGGATGGAATTCTCACCAATTGGATTATCTGAGGCCAGACAGCTAGCTCCCTCTTTCAGCCCTGTGAGGATACAAGGGGAAGGTGGCAATTTACAAGCTGGAAGTTCTTCCCCAGAACCTGAACCTGGCACCAAGATCTTGGACTTCCAGCCTCCAGAACTGGGAGAAGTAAATTTCTGTTGTCTATAAATCACCCAGTTCACGATATTCTGTTACAGCAGCCAAAATTGACTAAAATAGGGGAGACCCTTAAAGTTGAGATAATCCAATGCATTAATGTCATACCTCATTTACTTTGTTATCCCTTTCTACAAAGATGAGGTCATTCTCCATAAGAAAGTTCATTATCTAATAACAGCCAGTGGGACTGTGGACATTAAACAAAATTATACAATAATCACTTAATTTCAACTGCCATAACGGTTAACAAGGGAAAATATAGGAGCCATGAGACCATGACCTAGGGCCTTGACACAACATGGTATGGAAGGATCCTTCAAAATGTTAAGACAGACACTTGGAGCCTCACAACTATTATCAAACAGGTTGGGGAAAGACAATACAACAAACGAGGAACTTCATTTGTTATCTTTATAGAAATCAATTGCATCTAGATTATGGTGGGAGTAATTAATCAGGCTGGTATAACCTGATAAAGTCCTGGCAGGACTTGACTGAGCAACATACTATGTGTTGTAAGTCGGGGTGCCTGGGAGGCTCAGTCGGTTAAGCATCTGCCTTTGGCTCAGGTCAAGATCCCAGGGTCCTGGGATCAAGTCCCACATCAGGGTCATGGCTCAGCAGGAGCCTGCTTCCCCCTCCTCCTCCCCCCCCCCCCCCCCTTGTGATCTCTAACAAATAAATGAAATCTTTAAAAAAAAGAAAAAGGTAAACTCTTGATCTCTTTAGTCAAGAAATTTGCATTATAGTTGAGCAGCAAGATACAGAGATTTTAAAATGAGGGGGCACCTGGGTGGCTCAGTGGGTTAAACCTAGGTCATGATCTCAGTGTCCTGGGATGGAGCCCTGCATTGGGCTCTCTGCTCAGCGGGGAGCCTGATTCCCCCTCCCGCTCCGCCTGCCTCTCTGCCTGCCTCTCTGCCTACTTGTGATCTCTCTCTGTCAAATACAGGAAGGGAGTACACAGTAAGGGAGCGCCTGGATAGCTCAGTCAGTTAAGCGTCTGCCTTCAGCTCAGGTTGTGATCCCAGGGTCCTGGGATCCAGCCCCTTGTTGGGTCCCTGCTCAGTGGGGAGTCGTCTTCTCTCCTGCAGCTCCCCTGCTTGTGTGCTCTCTCTGTCAAATAAATAAAAATCTTAAAAAAAAAAAAAAAAAGTACATAAGAGGGCATCTGGGTAGCTCAGATGAGTCAGTATCTGCCTTCAGCTCAGACCATGATCTCCAGGTCCTGGGATCAAGCCCCATATAGGGCTCCCAGCTCAGCCAGGAGTCTCCTCCCTCTCCCTCTGCCTCTCCCCTTGCCTGTGCTCTCTCTCTGTCTCTCAAATAAAATCTTTTTATTTTTTATTTTTTAAAAGATTTTATTTATCCTTTTGACCGAGAGAAACACAGCGAGAGACGGAACACAAGCAGGGGTTGTGGGAGAGGGAGAAGCAGGCTTCCTGCCCAGCATGGAGCCCGAAGTGGGGCTCGATCCGAGGACCCTGGGATCATGACCTGACCTGAAGGCAGATGCCTAATGACAGAACCACCCAAGCGCTCAATAAATAAAATCTTGAAAAAACAAAAATAAAAGCACATAAGAAAAGGTAAGTCCCACCTGACAGATCTGGAGGTAGTTTCAGGCCCTCGGGGAGGGAGCAGGTGCAGACGACTCTGGGCAGAGGGCTCACTCCTCCAGGCAGGGGAAGCAGTCCAGTCCACGGGAGCTGTCGGTTGAGAGAAATCTGCCCCCAGATAGGGATGTTCAGAAGCTTCGTGGATGAGGTAAGAGGGGAACGAGGCCTTCAAGGAGGCAGGAGACACGCCGGAGGAGGAGAAGAGCGAGTCCAGCGATGGGAAGCGGCACAAATTGAGGCAGGGAGGCTGGCCCGGACATGTTTTAGGAAGAGGCTCCGAGAAGTAACGGGTCTAGAAATAAAAACTGCCCACGGGAAGTCCGGAAGGAGGGAGGGTGCCGACCTCCTCAAAGAGGAGGGACGTGCCTGAAGGAGCAGGTGAGATTCCGTCGTGTCAAAATATCTTAGAATCTAGGGGATGACAGTAAAGAAAAAGAGGAGAAGAGATGGGCCTCGTAGGCGATTCTGAGAGCCACGCGGAGAAGGCAGGAGCCATACAGCTCTTGGTTTTACGCCCGGTCCCTTACACCCAGATGCTGCTTTCCCGCGGGAGGAATAGGGGCTCCGCTGGTCCCTGACACAGCGTGTCTTTTAGGCACTGGCCACAATTCCCATCCACATCTTGTGGCCAGACTTCCTCCGTTCCCATTCTCCACGGAGGGTCCCTCCTTTCCTTGCTAATGCACCTGGTACATAAGCTTTATGAGAAGTGCTTTATGAACGTGTAGTGACGGTTCAGAAGCTTAGCCTTGTGGTGAGCATACCGAATGCAGCTGCTGCCTCAGTCCTCCTGAATGAGTGTTTGGAATTAACTTAGGAGGACGCCCGTCCCAGCAAGGAGGGCCCGGTCTCTGAAGCCGCCAGAAATCAGAATTCTGACACCAACCAGAATTCCCAAACTCAAAGGAGTTCACAGGACTCCTTTAGATTAGACCTGGGATCTAACCCAAGCCTGTCCTAATGCCTACCTCCCCAGGTTCCAGGGAGAGTTCAGTCAGAGGAATAGGAAACTCGAAACTCGAAACTCGGGGCTTTAGGGTGGTAGTTGGCCAATACAACCGGGGATTCTCCTGTCCCTGTCCGCACACCCCTTGCCACGTGACTTCAGCCCCTCCCACTAAGGGGTGGAGCCTATTTCTCCACTCGGAGTGACACTTGCTTTGGCTCACAGAACAGCTGCACATGTGACAGCAGTAGAGACCGGAAAATGCTTGGGCACTGGGCCCGTCTGCCCACCTGCCTGCCTGCCTCCCTTCCTTCCTCTCTCTTTTTTCTTTCTCTCTTTCTCTCTCTTCTCTTTTTCTTTCCCTTCTTTCCTTTTTTCCCTTTATTTCTGTCTTTCCCTCCTTTCTTTCTTCCTCTCTTTCTTTTCCTTCTTCTCTCCCTTCCTTCCCTCTTTGCATTCGTTCGTTCTTTCCTTCCTTCCTGAGAGAGAGAGAGAGAGCACGCAAGCAAGGGGAGCCACTGAGCACGGAGACTGATGATGTGGGGCTCCATTCCAGGACACTGGGACTGTGACCTGAGCCAAGGCAGACACTTGACCGACTAGCTGCCCAGGCACCCCTGGACTGTTCCCTCTTGCTGCTCCTAGGAAGATGATAATCACCCTGCAAAGAAGCCAGGACCAGCCAGCAGGATGATGACAGACGCGGGTCTAGCTCCCTGGGGCTTTGGGTCGCTGCCTCCCATTACCAGGCACGTCAACGAAGCCAGCCCAGCTCAACCGACACCAGCCATCCTACCAACTGACTCAAGATTTCTGAGGAACCCAGCAAGAACCAGACCAGAAGAACCGTTCAGTTAACCTAAAGAAGGAGGAACTAAATAAATGGTTGTTTTAAGCCGCTAAGATCTTGGGATGGTCTGAAAGGCAGCAAAAGTGAATTTATACATACAGTGTCTGGATTTCCAATGGTCTCATCTCACTGGTTAGTGACACACTGATGTTAGAATCTTTATCTTCCCACTTCCACTCAAGTGATTTTTCTTCTTTTTTTTTCTTTTTTTGCCCTTTTTTTCTTTTCTTTCTTCTTTCTTTTCTTCTTCACATTGTGTGTGTGTGTGCTTGTGTGTGTGTGTGCGTGTGCGCGTGCGTGTGTGCGTGTGTATGATTTTGGAGGCTAGATCTGAAGCTGGCAAGCTGGAGACCTGAGAGAGCCCACGGCCTAAGTTCTGGGAGAAGAGCAGAGGAAGACAGATGTCTCAGCTTAGCAGTCAGACCAGCAGAGTTCCCTCTTACTTGGCCTTTTTGTTCTATTCAGATCTTCAATTTTTTTTTTTTTTTAAGATTTTATTTATTTTGAGAGACAGAGTGAGAGAGATCACAAGCGGAGGTAGGCGGAGGGTAAAGGGAGAAGCAGGCCCCTTGCTGATCCGGGACCATGTCAGGACTCGATCCCAGGACTCTGGGATCATGATCTGAGCTGACAGCAGTTGCTTAACTAAATGAGTCAGCTGGGCACCCAGGGTCTTCAGTTTTGATTGCAGGAGGCCTCCCATATTAGGGAGGGCAGTTTGGTTTACTCAGTCTACTGACTCAAATGTTAATCTCACTCAGAAGCGTTGTCACAGATGCACCCAGAACAATGTCTGACCAAATGTTTGGGCACCTCGTGGCTGGGTCTGGTTGATGCGTAAAATTAGCCAGTACAGTACAGCTAACATTTGTGAGTGGTTTCTAAATAAGGGACAGAAACAAAGTCCTTTGGGATCTGTCAAAGGGGAAGAACAAATCTCATACCTTTTCCCATCAGTGTTCCAGTGGCCCCATCAGACCATGCTGGATGCTCTGACCACCATCCTCCATTTCGTGCCCCACCGCCTGGGGGAGCACTCTTGCGTTCCTTAGATCTGGAGGATGCAAGCCATGAAAAATATCAAAAAGTCTAGCGTGGGGGCGCGTGGGTGGCTCAGTGGGTTAAACTTCTGCCTTCTGCTCAGGTCATGATCTCAGGGTCCTGGGATGGAGCCCTGCATCGGGCTCTCTGCTCGGTGGGGAGCCTGCTTCCCTCTCCTCTCTGCCTGCCTCTCTGCCTGCCTGTGCTCTTTCTCTCTCTCTGTCAAATAAATAAATTAAAAAAAAAAAAAGTCTAGGGTGTACATAGGAATAATAAGAATAACAGGGATGATTAAAAAATGGAAAGACCCACACTTACATGAGAAATACAAGTAGACAAGAGGTAGTGCTAGAATTCTATGAAACATTCAAAAGTGGGTAGAGGGGCGCCCGGGTGGCTCAGCTGGTTGAGCGACTGCCTTAGGCTCAGGTCATGATTCCGGACTTCCAAGATTGAGTCCCGCATCGGGTTCCCAGATCCTTGGGGTGTCTGCTTCTCCCTCTGACCTTCCCCTCTCTTGTGCTCTCTCTCACTCATTCTCTCTCAAGTAAATAAATAAAATCTTAAAAAAAAAAAAGTGGGAGGAGGATGATAAAGAAATCCTACCTGGAGTCATGTCGCAGGGCTTTTCAGAGTCACAGGATACAGGCAACATACATATCTGGAAAACAAAAATCAATAACCATCAGAAGAATAGGACCAGGTCCTGCCCTTGGGCCTCTCACTGCCTTTAGACACCCAGGTGAGCAAATCTGTGTTTGAATTATTTATCTGCTTTGTAAAGAGTCTTGCAGATACCAACAGCTCTGAATATGCTAGTATTTTCATGATAAATAAATAGAGGCTCAGGGTATTTTTCAAAGGTCATTAATTATTGAGGTCCCCTCCAGCAGCTCTTACTCTGTCTCATTTTGATTTTTGTTCCTGACCAAATCAAGTTACTAAAGAGTCCGTCTTGATTGGGAATTCAGTCAGGAAGTGATTTACGGCTTTTATAAAATTCCTTTGCATAAAAATCATGTTGGAGAAACTTGATGTTTGACTATTTCGGTTCTGAGTTGTTCTTCATACTACAGCCTTTTAAAAATGTGGCAAAATACACATACAATTCACCATCATAACCACTTAAAAGTGTACATACAGTTCAATGATATTAAGTATATTTACACTGCTGTGCAAGGGTCGCCACCATCCATCCCCAGAATTCTTTTCATTGTGCAAACCTGACTCTATACCCATCCGACAATAACTCTTCATTTGCCCTTCACCCCAGCCCCTGGAGATCACCATTCTGTCTTCTGTCTCTATGACTTTGACTAGTCCATGTACTTCATGGAAGTAGAATCATAGAATTCTTGGTGACTGGCTTATTTTATTTAGCATAACATCCTCAAGGTTTATCCATGTTGTAGCACATGTAAAATTTTTCTTCTTAAGTCTGAATAATATTCCACAATATGTCTATACCACATTCTGCTTATCCATTTATCTGTCAGTGGACACTGGGGTTGCTTCCATCTTTTGGCTGTTATGAATAATGCTGCAATGAAGTGCATGGATGGAGACCCTGCTTTCACTTCTTTTGTGTATATGCCTAGAAGTGGCATTACTGGATCAGATGCTAATTCTATTTTTAAATTTTTAATGAACTGCTGTACTGTTTTCCATAGCAGCTGCATCATTTTACATTCCTACTAACAGTGCATAAGGGCTCCAATTTCTCCACATCCTTGCTAACGCTCGGTACTTTCTGGTTTTTGTTTGTTTGTTTTGCTTTGTTTTTGGATGATAGTCATCCCAGTGGGTATAAAGTTGTATCTCCTTGTGGTTTGGGTTTACATTTCTCTAATGGTTAGTGATGTTGAGCATCTTTCTGAGTGTTTATTGGCCATTTGTAGATCTCCTTTGGGGAAATACCTGTCAGTCCTTTGCCCATTTTAAAATCAGGTTGTTTGGGTTTTGTTATTGAGTTGTAGAAGTTCTTTATATATTCTGAATACTAATCTTTTATCAGACATATGACCTGCAGATATTTCACTCATTCCATGGGTTGTGTTTTCACTCTGTTGATTGTGTTGTTTGATGAACAGAAGTTTAAAATTTTTACTTAGTCCAGTTTATCTATTTGTACTGTTGTTCTCTATGCCTTTCCACATTTGAGAAGTGATTGTCATAGTCTGGAAGCTTTTCTCCTATGTTTTCTTCTGACAGTTTTATAGCTTTACCTCTTATGTTTATGCCTTTGACCCATTTTGAGTTAACTTCTATATATGGTTTCAGGCAAGATCCAACTTCATTCTTTGGCATATGGACATCCAATTTCCTCAACATTATTTGTTGAAAGACCCTATTACTTTATTTAACATATAAAATTATCAAAAGAAACAAGGATTACCTCTTTAGGCAGAGAGTATTACCACTGTACAAGATGGGACTAATTATAGGGCAGGCATTATCAAACACATTACCAGGATTAATTTAATAATCTGTAAGGCATAGGCCTTAGTTAGTCTCCATTTCTTCCCTGCCCCATCTCTTCCTCTCTAGCCTCCATATCTCTGGAGGGGCTGACCCCTGCAGGTGATATCATCTGGCTCTCTTGCCTTTTGTCTTTTAATTGATTTTGGCCAAAGCAAAGCCAGGTGAGAGAATGGTCAGAGTTTCCCTTATGCCACCTGCATCGCTCCATGACTATGTTCCGGTCTAGAGAACCCCGTCCATAGCTTTAGTTCTCGCTGGGTTCCATTAGAATATTGTTTGTTTCCCCCGATCCTTCCGTTTCTGCTTCAGCTAGGCCCTGGTATCTCAACATCCTTTGGTGGTTTCCTTAACTCTACCCATAGTCTCTTTATTAAGTTCTATTCAGAAGCCTACCCAAGTGGGCCTAGTATTTCCTGCTGAGTCCCTCACTGATATAAAAGGTAAGTAAACATGAAGACAGTTTTTTATTTTTTCTTTTTAAGATTTATTTATTTATTTGAGAGAGAGAAAAAGCAAGCATGCATGCATGTGCATAGAGGGAAGGGGCAGAAGGAGAGACAGTCTTAAACAGACTGAGCTCAGTGCAAACGCTGACCTGGGGTTTGATCTCAAGATCTGGAGACCATGACCTGAGCCACAATCAAGAGTTGGTCACCCAACCAACTGCACCACCCAGGTACACTGAAGACAGCCTTTTTTAAAGGAGCTAGTGAAGCTAATTAGTCTAGTGAGATATTCACCACGGTATTTACATCCTGTTTAGAAGTTGAAGGTTGAGTGAAAGAGGCTCAGGAGTCATCTCTCTTGCTTTTTTCTTTTACTCTTCTTTTTTTTGGATGCAAGGGAAGTCTAGGGCTATACCATCCTGAACATGCCTAATCTCATCCGGATGCAAGGGAATTAGGAAGGGAAGGGAAATCATGAGGTTTTTTTGTTTGTTTGTTTGTTTGTTTGTTTTAAACTAAGATTTCAAAGGGAAAACAATGTAAAAGACCAACATGCCTGCTGGGTATAAAGATAGCTATTATAAGCAGACTAGTAGTAGGAATTTATACTACTAGCAAATTAGAGCAGCCTGAAGGGTTTCTTCAGTCTCCCTTAAACTAGTCAGGAAGTTAAATGTTGTTTATATGCCACTCATCGGTAAAGACAGGTTTACTATTTGGGCATAAGAAGTAAACCCAGGGCTGAATTACATTAAGCAATAATTTATATCAGAAGTTAATGAGAGAGCTGGCTTGAATGTGAGTATTCTGTTACTTTTAATCTTGATCCTTTAGTCACATCTCAAAGGCATTGTCTCTTCCCTTGACTCATTTCTCTTCTATGCATGTGAACCTAACTAAAGGACAAACTCAATCCACACCCAAGCCTGCTTCACTTACTAAACCAATCTGACTGTGTCTGGAAGGGACCTCTGCCTGTAGCTGGACTTGAATGGAATCGTTCTGTAAACTACACCCACAATATTGTACCCTAGGGGTGAATCCTGAGAACACACTTCTTACAACCTTCCGGCTACCCCCATTACTGATTCCATCCATAAGAAAATGCTACTGTGTTTGTTTATAAATGTCCCAGCCACCTCCTGGCAGCAGCATTCAGAATGGGAGGCTTATAACCACAGAAGTAAATAATCCAGTGCACAACCTGTGGGGTAGTTTGTAAACCGAACCTCTTCTGAGCATGATAATCATCACAATTTAGAAGGTTACATGGCTAATTCCTAATCCTCTGCCATCTCAAAAATTACCTTTTACCTTAAAACTTCTTTTTAAAAATATTTTATTTATTTGACAGAGATCACAAGTAGGTAGAGCAGCAGGCAGAGAGAGAGGGGGAAGCAGGCTCCCCGCTGAGCAGAGAGCCCGATGTGGGGCTCAATCCCAGGACCCTGTGATCATGACCTGAGCCGAAGACAGAGGCTAAACACACTGAGCCACCTAGGCACCCCTTAAAACTTTTTAAAAAGAAGTAAATAGATTTGGATCACAGTTAAAAATAGGGAGAGATCTTCTCCATGTCCAATCAGCTCATACTTATTCAAATAATGACGAGGAGTTTGGGACAGAGGGCTTCCAATTTGATTCATATCTCCCCATTCAACCATTTCTCAAGGAAACTGCCAAGTCTTCTTAGATAAATCCTAAACAATATTTTATATTTTCATTATGCTTGTTTTTAAAAATGAAAGTAAAAAGACAAAGTATTTTTCACCCTGGCAATAAACCTGCACAGGCAGAGAATTAGATGTCAGAATCTTTAGTAGCAGCCACATTATTTAGCTGATGAATTAATAGGAATTTGTGGAAGAGGAGGTAGGATTTAAAGTCAAAGCTGAATAACAATTAGGTCTTAGTGTCATTAAAATTCTACTTTCAGCCACTACTAATTTTCTTTCTGACCACAAAAGACATTAGTTTTTCTGAGTAAGGAGGAAAAAGATCTATATTGTTTTACGACACTATGCACTGAAGAGACTGCCACTGTAGGAAGAGGTTGTCATTTAAACTGCCTAGACAGGAATAGATGAACAGAAAAGGGGGAGGTAGTGGGGGAGAGCACTGAGAAGCATGTGAGGATCTTGAAAGCATGAGCAAATTCAGTGGTAGAAAACAGATGAGGGAGTGTAAGAAGAAATAGCAGAGGCCAGCATCAGGACCTCTGGCTTGACAAAGCAGGCAGAGAGCACTGGACACCAGGTATCCATTATTGAGAGAAAGATTAGGTGTTTTGAAAGGGAAGGTTGGGGGTGTCACGCAAAGCCAAAGACAAGTCAACGTGTCTCCAAATGATAGTGTAGCTATTCGTGTTAAGCCTTTAGCAAATTTTCATAATTGAGATATTGGTTGGTATCTGGAACTCACTTGGGGGGCAGCACTTAGATTCATAGCATGATTATGCCTTACCACCCCCTCCCACCCCAAACAAATGTTGGTCTACTAAGAGTATCACCGGGAGTATCCACCCCCGTGATTCCTGGTTAGAGACAATTAATATGGAACCTGAAGGCATATCCCTATGAAGCAGGTCCCTTCATCTATTAATTGAGAGTTACAGAGCACTAACCTTTGAATTATGTGATGAAGTACAGAATCTGAGCTGTAGACTGTAAAGACTACAATTCTGAGCCCAACCATTCACAAATGGAATCATCGAAGGTGAGGAAACACAATAGCATCCGTAATAGGTGGAAATCCAAAATAGGAAGGAGATCCTCACTGCCAAACCTCAAGAATGTAAAGCAAATCTGATAAACACACAGCCCCTGGAGAAGAGCAAAAAAAAAAAAAAAAAAAAAAAAAAGAAAAGAAAAAGAAAAAGCCGATTTCATAAATTCTGAGCTATTCCTACTAGAACAGAGGAACAAGAATCCCCTCTCAAGGAGCAGCAGTTAAGGAGAGCTGCCAAGAGAGGTTGAGATAAGAAAGGAATGACTCAGCAAGAAGATGGCAGCCCTTGACAACTGAAATGTGGGTCAGAGCCTCAGCCCTTCTGAGCCTTTCTGATGGCTCCCCCGAGGGCAGTTCTGTTAACTTTGAAGCCATCCCTGAAAGATGAAAATGAACATCCCATGACCTCATCACAGCACTAAAAGGGGTCACATTCTAGTTAGCAAAGGACAGGCTCTCTTTATAATTTACATGCTAAACAGAAGCTTCTAGATTCCTGGAATTTCCCTTAGGGAGACAAAATAAATAAGAAAATCTGCCTGTGATAACATCCGTGGTGTAGTAGGAGAAACGGAACTAAGTACAGATGATTCCTAAAGATGGGTGGATTTCTAATACAATGTGAGGGATGCTAATGATGGAGCGAGGACCAAGTACTAAGGGAAGGAAGGCAGAGGAGGCTGTGACTAACGGGTCCCATTTGGAACCCATCCTTCCTCACCATCGGAGGCTAGGGAGCAAGTGCAGGACCGAGTCCTAGTGAGGAGAGAAAGGGCACACCAATGTTTTCCCTTTTGTTTGGGTCCCTTAGTTTGCTAGACTGGCTCTAGGTGCCATCTGTCCTCGATATTTATGAAGAATACCTTATTGTACTTATTTTCTCAGAAGACTCTATGGAATTGTAAATCATGTCATAAGTGTCCCCTGAAAACAAATCCAGGATGTCAACGCCCTAGCAAATTACTACACAGCTGGCCTACCCACTACTGCTACTGTTTCTAATACAGATGAAGGGATTTCATAAATAAGACACCTGATATGTGGCATGCACTATGCTTGGCTTTTCTATACTTTCTCTAATATTTTATACTTTCTCTAATATTCACAACAGTAGAACAATTATCCCATTTTGCAAACCAGAAGACAAGAGTTAGGGGGTCAGGTGACTTGCCTTAAGAGTACATGAGACCGTAGGTAGGTGGTCCAGCACAAAATCTAAACCTAGATCTTCTTGATGTGGGAAACAAAAGCAAAAGAAAAATTAGATTTCCTTACTACAGACAGCCCTTTTACAGGTCCTTAAAACAGGCAGAGTGACATCCCTCTTGGAACTCAGCTGCCTTGATGTTAGTGCTTCACTAAGGGTAAAAGGTCAGCCCAACCCCCAGGATCCTGTAAGTCTACTTTAACATATAAAGAGGGCATATAAACATATAAAGGAACTTTCTTTATCTCTACCTATCCCCTCTTCCTAGATACAGGTTGGCAATCATCCTTCAAGCCCATGACCCACTGATATACATCTGAAGGGTCTCATGACTGTTTACTTAACAATAACAAATGACCTTCTGAATAACAACTACAGGGATCCTGGAAACCTTGCTTGCCAAAAATACCTGGGAGGCTAGTGCTATCCCCAGCCCCCTCCCAGCTTGAAAGTCTAAAATGGGCCACTTTTCAGGACCCCAGTGCAACTCTTTCCGTCTGATGCTGCAATAAAACCACTTTTTTGCACCAAAGATGTCTCAGGAATTCTTTCCTGGCCTTCGGCTTCGAATCCTAATTGCCTATATGCTCTTTCTACCACATCCTGTGCATCCCCCAGAAACCTGAAATACAACCCGCACCAATGAAATCTCTTAGAAGAAAAAAAGTTGAGGCTTCACTGCTTTAACAAGTAGAACTAAAGCATTGGGTCGTGAAATACCCAGGCTGGAGCACATCACTAACCTCTGTAGACCGAACAGCTCTCACCCCCAGCCTCCACCCCACCCCTCCTTCCTCACAGACCCTGCACCTCCTTAGGAACTCTGCTTACAAGCACACAGGTGTTGCCTCCTGGAGCCTGGCCCCACCCAGCGAAGGCTCTGCTGGGGCCTTGATGGATTTCAGTCCGGCGGGGTCCCTTTCCTTGCTGGCGATTGGCTTAGGATGTTCACATGGAACCCATCTGGCCAATGATATGTTTCCACCGAAGGAGCTTCTGCGAATGGGTTCCCACTTCTTTAAAAAAAGGCTTCAAGGGGCGCCTGGGTGGTGCAGTGGGTTAAGCTTCAGCCATGGGCTCAGGTTATGATCTCAGGGTCCTGGGATCCAGCCCCGCATGGAGCCCCGCATTCTGCTCTCTGCTCAGCGGGAAGCCTGCTTCCTCCTTTCTCTCCCTCTGCCTCTCTGCCTACTTGTGATCTCTGTCCGTCAAAGAAATAAATAAAATCTTTTTTAAAAAAGGCAGAGATGGTCTCTTCTTCCATGGTTTGGGGGCACTCACATATAAGCCTCTTAGAACTAGGTCAGCATAAAATCTTCAGCCTTTGTAATCAGTGGGATAGGGACAGAGGGAGCCTGTTTTCTGAAAAATGGCCACCTTTGGCCCAGGTCAGGGACCACCTTGGGTCTTTCATTACTTGCCTTGATCGTGGGAACCATTCATGGATGTTTCCAATGGTTAACTGGTTATTTGAATTAGTTTGCCTTTTTCCTCCCCAAATCTGGAGCGGTTAATCACATCACGTTCATTTCTTTTGTAATTTAGAGAGCTTTTTCTGTGAAATGCAGAGCAATTTCACAGAAGCCATAGGAAACTTCTCTTCCCAGGGTCCCTTATAAGATCAAACAGGTACTGTCAACAAAGGGCAGTCATCCCTGCTAGAGCTCTTTAATGTGATAATGAGATAATGCGGTCTCTGATTTCTCCTGGGCTTCCAAGGGTCTGCACCCCGCCTGCACCTCTTCTGCCAATTCATCCCCTCTCAGCGTCCTCCTCCTACCTCTCTCTCTTAAATGCAAATGAATTTCTCAATATCCTCTCTGTTCTGTACATTCTTAACCCTTTCTCCTTATCACTTTGTACTTACAGGGCACCCCAGATCTTCAACCACACATTCAGGTCAACAAAGGCTTATGGAGTGCCTCCTTGGAGCAAAGCACTGTCATAAACAAAGTGGAAGATAAAAAGCCTGGTGTGCCTGGGTGGCTCAGTTGGTTAAGCAACTGCCTTCAGCTCAGGTCATGATCCAGGGGTCCTGGATTGAGCCCTGCTTCAGGCTCAAGCTCCCCACTTGGTGGGAAGCCTGCTTCTCCTTCTCCCACTCGCCCTGCTTGTGTTCCCTCTCTCACTGTGTCTCTCTCTGTCAAATAAATAAATACAATCTTAAAAAACAAAAAAACCCTGAGTCAAGTCCCGGCTCCAGCTCCCAGTCCAGCTCCCAGTCAGTTTAGACTCTAGTGGCAGAACTAAGTCCAGGTAAAGTAAGCAGAAAATGCAAACCAGGCTTCAATTTTTGACCAGTGGCTGCCGAAAGGGCCGGTGGAACTGGGGGTATGAGCAGATGGGAGGCACTGGACAGAAGACTGTCAGCTCTGCCTGCCTCACGTCCAGTTTGCAGATGAGCTAGAGGACTGATTACAGATGAAAGATGCTTCTACCCCATCTTCCATCTCACCCTTTCTGGGATCCTTCTTACCCTGGCTGTTGACTCTTTCTGTGCATCCTTACCTTTTCTCTCAAACAAGGAGCTCTCTTCAACTACTTAAGAAAAAAAAAAAAAGTACTGTTAGGATTGTCATTACCTTCAGCTTCCTTTTCCTCCTAAATTGCATATTTCCTGGGATCTTTTGAGGCTGGGTGTGAGACAGAGTCAGCTCTGAGATTCAAGGAAGGCACCATTCCTTAGCCTGTGGGGACGAGAGTTCAGTAAGGGGAAAGAGCTGAGGCTTTCCGGGGTGGTGGGCAGCTGGATTAGCCCCCTTCTATAGGTAATGTTCCCTGCCTGAGCACTGCTGTGCTCAGTGGGACAGGCTGCGGGGAAGTTGATGGGGTGTGGGGGTTTGGGGGGGGTTTCAATGACATGTGTGCCTCCATCAAAATGTGGGACAGTCTTGGTGCATCACGTAGGTTGCCTCTGTATAACTCGTTCACTGCAAAGGTAAGGAAACCCACTAAGGAGCACTATTTGTCAAGTTGGCTTTGGTCTGGTGTTACTCAGAACTAAAAGGACCATTATTACTGAAAATTAGGACTTCTTACTGGTCACACCCAACTAGCTGTTCTGGAGCAAGATACTTAGCTTCTTTTATCTCCAGTGTTCTCACTGAAAGCTGTGAGCAATGAACATACAGCCTGGGGTTGGCGTGAGAGTGATGTGGGCTAACGTAGATTTAACCCCTGGCGCAATACACAGCCCAGAGACAGCCCTCCGCGAGCGGTAGTTCTCCTCCAACTCCTCATATCCCTTTCCATAAACATTTCTACTTTGGGCTTAGTACAAAACACTATTTGTGAACTGAGTCCTACGGCCAACCTTTCAACAAGAGGAGATACCATAGAATATTGGAGAAATTTCTAGCAAATTCATCGGTCAAAAATTTCAATGTAAAGAAAAATTATCTATTTTGAAAACGAGGTGGAACCCCCCAGCTGACATGGATGAACAGCTTAGCAAGATGACGTCCCCCTGCTTCAGAAGAGGCAATGCGACACCCTCGAGAAAGGTGGCCACAGGTGGCTGCTAAACCCTTGAAATGTGGCCAGTGTGAACAGAGATGAACTGGGAGCACAGACAGACACTGGATTTTGGAGAGTTCAAAGCCAAAAAATCCCATAAAATACCTCAAACATTTAAAAATTAATTATATGTTGAAATGGTACTATTTTGGACATACTGGGTTAAGTAAGATATTTTATTAAAATGTTATGAGATTTTTATTAACATCAACTTCACCTGTTTTATTTTTTTACCTTTTTAAATGTGGCTGTTAGCAATTATTTAATTACTTGTAGCCCACCTTAGACGTTTACTGGATGGCGATGAGGTAATAAGTAGTTTTGACGACAAGCCACCATGTGGGGTCTTAGTTTTATTGGGCTTAATAAGGTTTGGTGAGGAGAGTGCAGGAGATAGTACTCACTTTTACCGGTCGGGCTTAATAAAGACTTCGGTATAGAAAGAGTTAAGTATGGTTTGCATTCTTCTCCGGAACTTAACCACAGCTTTTATACTCTGCTTTAAAAGAAAGTCGTTTCTCTCATTCTGTTGCAAAAAGCATCCAAGGTCTTCTTTCCAGATGCAGTTTCTTTTGTCTCTCTCTCTCCCTGACGCATCAATTAAGAATACTTTGATGACCAGAGCTTCCTCTGTCAGGGAGCTCCGCTCACCGACTAATTAACTCTCCAAAGAAAGCTGAGAGCTTTGCTTTCTTACTCCCTCGGTGTCTTCACTTCCGTTTCCTGCCTTGGCCGGGGGAGCAAAGCGGGGAGATGGCTCTCTGGGGCTGCAGGGCCTCAGGCTTGAGTCCTTGCTTCTGTTTTTCCAGGTGGGGGAGACTTTCCCTGACCAACAGTGTATTTATTTCATTACTTCATCCTCTCACACAGAGACAGAACTTGGCTTTAAAGCAAGTTTCCAGCACTTTTGTCACTGACCAAATCTTTTCTTTTCTTTCTTTTTTTTTTTAGATTTTAAAAAAATTTATTTATTTGACGAGAGAGAGAGAGAGAGAGAGAGAGGAGAGAGATCACGAATAGGCAGAGAGGCAGGCAGAGAGAGAGGAGGAACCAGGCTCCCTGCTGGGCAGAGAGCCGGATGGGGGGCTCGATCCCTGGACCCTGGGATCATGACCTGAGCTGAAGGCAGAGGCTTAACCCACTGAGCCACCCAGGCGCCCCTGACCAAATCCTTTCTTTGTTGATAGTGATGAGGGAGCAGGAGGCCGGCTGAGGACAAAGCAAAAGCTGGCGCCTTGCACCCCCTCTTCACCCGCTCCCCTCCATAATATGTGTAGCATCCCTCAGGCACCCCTGACTGCCATAAAACGATAAATAGTTCACTTGCAGGGATCGCAATCCTGCAGGACAGGAATCTCCCGTGCTCTACAGATGTCCTAGAGATCTACAAACAGGGAGGTGACCTTATCAATAGCACAAATTTCCAGAGGCAAATAACTCTCAGTTCCTGAAGCCCTAATGTCTCCCTCCCCGCCATAAACTGGAGGAGACTGGGGTAGAAAGGAATGTAAATGATAGCAGGATCATAACACCCCACCAAGAATCCCCCATTATCTTGATGTTAGTGCCTGACCTAAAGACGACATTGATCAAGCCATAAGGGCAAAGACACCCCCCCCCCCCGCCCCGGCACCTTGTAGGCCCTCCTTAGCTTGTGAGAACTGTGTCGAAATCTCCCATTCCTTCACCACCTTCCCCCAACCGTGGGGTATATAACATGCCACCCCTCACAACCCGGGGCAGCAGCTCTTCCTGCCCACGGGTCCTGTCCCCTTGCTTTAATAAACCACCATTTTGCACCAACGACGTCTTAAGAATTCTTTCTTTAGTCGTCGGCTCCGAACCTCCTCACCCCACCGAACCTGACTTAGGTTCTGGAACTTCATCAATAGTACAAAACAAAACAACAACAACAAAAGCACAACCACGTTTGAATAGATGAGAACAGTTTTAAAGTGGATTACCAGACGGTATTTCCCCCCCATTTCATTTCCTGTTTGCTAGAACTGTTATTGCACAGTTGGCTTCAAAATTTCAATTCTCACGTCAAGGTGAATGATGTCATATTTTCCCTCAAGTTCATTTTCTTCCAAGTTTAACGCCTGCCCCACAGATGACCGCAAAGTGAATGTGTGTGAAGGAATTCTTCAACTCCCTCTACATGGTCCTGCCTTCCTCACTGAACCGGTCAGTGGCACTACTGTCCTCGCAGTCCTCAGGCTCCAAACATTGACAACGTGTGGTCCTGTTCCTCTCTCCCCCTTCGTCTCCGGAGACTCACACATTTGCTCGGTCAACAGATAGTCTCATCACTCATCTTCATCCCCTCTGTTCTGTTGCCATTTTCCTGCTGCAGTCCTAGCTTCTTCCTCTGGGGCCAGCAGCAGCTTCCTGTCTCTCATTTCTCTCGGCAGATGTGCCCAAGTTTATCTTCCTGTAGACACCGACCAAGTCACTTCTTAGAACATAACCTGGTTCCCCACGACTTACAGACTGAAGTCAGACATCTCAAATCACTTCTGGTCAAAGTGGATATAAATAAACACAAAACAAAGGAGAAATAAAATCCCCCAGATTAAAAAAAAAAAAAAAAAATTCCTGCCATGCAAAGCTCTGTATTGCCTGTCCCCAAAATACCTTCTCATGGCTCCTGTTCAGCCTCCTGGTTCCAACAAAACTGAGCCGTTGAATGCTCCCGAGATACAAGTCCAACTCTTTTTTTTAAAAAAAAAGATTTGAGAGAGAGAAGGGGAGGTAGAGAAAAGGATTTCAAGCAGATTCCTTGCTGAGCAGGGAGCCTCGACTGAATGGGGCTCTACTCAGGGCTTGATCTCAACACCCCAAGATCACATCCTGAGCCCAATCAAGAGTCAGACTTGCACCTGACAGAGCCACTCAGGTACCCCACAAGCCCAGTTCTTAACTCAAGAAGCTGGAGCTCTTACCTTCACCCGAGCTTCTCTTTTCCCATGTCTAAAAATATAGTCCTATAAATCCCTATTAGCTTGCTAGGGCCGCCATAACAAAGCACCACAAACTAGGGGGCGGGGGTGCTTAGAACATAAATGTATTGCCTGGCAGTCCCAGCGGCCAGTGAGAGATCAAGGTTTCAGCAGTACCACACCCCCTGCGTAAGGCTCCAGGGAAGGATCTGTTCCAGGCCTCTCTGACAGCTTCGAGTTCCTTGGCTTGGAGCAACATAATTCCAGTCTTCGCATGGCATCTTGGTGTGTGTGTGTGTGTGTGTGTGTGTGTGTGTGTGTGTGTGTGTAAATTTCACTTTTTTTTTTAAGATTTTATTTATTTATTTTACAGAGACCACAAGTAGTCAGAGAGGCAGGCGGCGGGGCGGGGCGGAGGGAAGCAGGCTCCCTGCTGAGCAGAGAGCTCGATGAGGGGCCTGATCCCAGGACCCTGAGATCATGACCTGAGCCGAAGGCAGAGGCTTTACCCCACTGAGCCACCCAGGTGCCCCTAAATTTCCCTTTTTTATAAGAACATCATTGACACTGGATGGACGTCATTGACACTCTGACTTTATCTTAACTGATCACAACTACAATGACCTGATTTCTAAATAAAGTCACAATTCCTTAGCACTAAGATTAGGATTTCAGCAAATGACATTAAAAAAAAATATTTTATTTATTCATTTGAGAGAGAGAAAGCATGAGAGGAGAGAGGTCATCGGGAGAAGCAGACTCCCTGCCGAGCAGGGAGCCCAATGTGGGACTCCAGGATCATGACCTGAGCCGAAGGCAGTCGCCTAACCAACTGAGCCACCCAGGAGCTCCAGCAAATGACTTTTGAGGGAACACAATTCACCCCATAATACTGTTGTCATAGCCAAGCTCAAATGTCACCTCCTTTTGGAAACATTCCAGAGCCACTGTCCTTCTCCCTTTCCCAAACAGGATAGAGCCACTCTCCGTCTTTACCACCTCTGGCCTAAGTAGCCCCTACGACTTTTCTGTGTTTTGTGACCCAAGCACTGGCTTTGTGTCTGGTTTAGGCACTGGGTTGTCACGAGGCTGCTTTTTGAAAGGAATGCTGGGTGGCTCAGTGGGTTAAAGCCTCTGCTTTCTGCTCAGGTCATGATCCCAGGGTCCTGAGATCGAGCCCCGCATTGGGCTCTCTGCTCAGCGGGGAGCCTGCTTCCTCCTCTCTCTCTGCTTGCCTCTCTGCCTACTTGTGATCTCTGTCTGTCAAATAAATAAATAAAATCTTTAAAAAAGGAAAAAAAAAAAAAAAACGGAATGCCAACCCCACTATAGTAACTCTTAACTTGCACACCCATCCCTCGTCCTGGAAGATGAAGGAGGAAAAGCATAAATGCTTCAGAGGACTCTCCTTGGTCCTGGAAACCCATTGAGTGTGACGAGAAGATGTCCCAGAGGCAACTCCTTGCAGGACAGTTGTCCCCAGAACAAGAGCTGGAGTTCTAAAAATACCTCCGTGGACGATGTCACCGCCAACAGCTAGAGGCTGTGCTTCCAACTGCAACTGTGGAAAGAAGCGAGGTTGCTTCGAGCCCTCCCCATCCCTGCCGGCAGCTCTCCCTTCCAGAGCAGTTAATCTGCTATTTAAGATGCAGATCTTGATTTCTTCTCACTGCCTGCTCAGCCACATTTGGAGGTTTTGATTAGGAGATAGCGCCCTGTGTGCAAGAATTGGGTCGGGTCACACCATTTAATAAAGCTATCATGACTGATGTGAGCACTACACACAAAAGGGAACGGGAGTCATACAGCCGTAGTCCTTGTGGCATGAAATCATGCAGCTTCCGCTTGGGTAGGGACCTTTTTGATGTCACAGGGTGAGGGATTAAGTCATAATTATGTAGATCTAAATTACCTTCCAGCAAACCTACTGGCGGTTCTTCATTAACATCGCAGCAGGCTTTAATTCCAGCATAAGACTGATCACCCTTCAGCTGCCCGACATCCAGCCTGCAGAATATGTTTGGAATTAAGCAGGGACTTCGGTGAAAAGAACATCAGGTGCCATTTCTCTACTTTGTTTCAGACTCGATTTTGATTAATCAGTGCATGTCTTCCTTTCATGATCTTGCTTGGATGTGTGCTTGCTGGTTTCACACATTTGACTTCACTACCCAAAGTCGTGGCACTGACATCGGAGAACCTAGTGGTGATGAGGGACCTTGGATGTCACTGATCATCTGAGTTTTCACCAGAAGGCAGTACAACTCCAAGTCAGATTTCTTCCAGAAACTTTCACAACTAAGGTGGCCCACTGAACATGAACCTTTGCCAGGCCCAAATTAGATTTAGAGCCACAACATCTTCGACATCTTCATGTCTTTTCTGGAAACACCGAGATAATGAGGAGGAGAGGTTTAGGGAGAAAAGGAATCTGCTAGGAACTTGGATGTTTCCATTCATATCAGGTTGTGGAGGTTGATCCCTGATCAATGGGCGGGACCCCTTACCACTGGTGAGTTGACTCAGCAAGGAACTTATCTCAGCAAGGATGTCTGTGAGCCACAACCATCTCCTCCCTCTTCCACCAGAGTAAATCAGGGAGGTTGCCTCCTAAATGTTAGGTGCGATAAAACAGCCTTGCTTTAGGAGACTTTCCTGCAAGCAGTAGACAGTAATATCTACTTCTCTCTATTAAGGAGGGAGATAGGCTTTCTCATGCTCATCTTCTGGGATTGGTAACCCATAGCCCTTATTTTTTTTCTATCTGTAATAAGGAATGTTCTTCAGTTAAATCCAGTAATGATTAGGGGTACCTGGGTGGTCAGTCTGAAGCATCTGCCTTCGGCTCAAGTCATGACTTCAGGGTCCTGGGGTCGAGCCCCAAGTTGGGCTCCTTGCTCAGTGAGGAGTCTGCTTCTCCCTCTCCCTCTACCCTCCCCCTCTATGCTTTCCATCTTTCCCATGCACACACACACACTCTCTCTCTCGAATAAGTAAAATCTTTAAAAAAAGGTTAAAAAGTCAGGTACTGTTTAGCCCTAACAAAAGCATACAGAAGATGACAGAGTTGGGAGGGATAATCTGGGCCAGTGATTCTTCAACCAGAATTAGCTAGTGGCCTGAAAAAAGGGAAGATATTGTCAGGTCTCACCACTAGGGGAGGATGTCAACATCTCTAGTGATGGGGAGTGGAATTTTTTTCTTAAGCTGCCACAAAGCTTAATTTTAATTCTAGCAACTGTTCTAAGTCTTCTGTGTGGTTTCTGAACTCTGTTATTTTTATCTTAGCTTGTTTATGGGTGTGTCATAATTCTAGACTACTTCAGATTCTTTCTGGAAAACAGATGGTAGTGGTAGTGGTGTGTGTGAAATTATAAGTAAATTTGAAAACAGAGGTCATCCAGAAAAATCCGGTGCCCACTAGAGAAGGAAACCACATTCATCATCTGTGAGAAATGGCCATCCATCCCTGGTTGAAAATTTTAAATGACAGCAGCGCACCACGGTAAAATGTGACTTATTCCACTATAAGCTGCTCTCATCATATAAAGTTCTTCCTCATATTGAAACAAAATTAGCTTCCTGGTAACATTTCTCTATTGATCTTAATTCTTTCCTTTGATTATTTTAAAGGACTTTTGCCTCTCAGTATTTATTAGTTACTATTGCTGAATAACAAATTATCCCCAAACTGAGCTGCTCAAACGACAGACGCTGATTGTGTGAGATACACAGCTTCGGAGGGTCAGAAATCCAAGAGCAAGTTACCTGGATGATTCTAGGTCAGGGGGTCTCATGAAGCAATGACTGAGATATCAGTTGGTGGGGCTACCGTCATCTGAAGGCTTGACGCAAGCTGTAGGATTGGCTTCCAATGTGACCCAACTACATGGTTGTTGATGGGAGGTCTCAGTCCTTTGCCATGTGGCTCTCTCCATTGGGCTGCTCCAGTGTCCTCATGACAAAGCAGCTGGCTGCCCCAGAGCAAGTAATCCAAGAAAGCAAAGAGAAGCATCAGTGTTTTCAGTATCTTATATGGTCACCATCATCATTTCTGCCATACGGTACTCAGTAGGATTACGTTGCTAACTGCAGCCCAACTAAAGGGGTACAAAATTAAGCTCTATTGATAATCTCTATTGATATTCTCTATTTGGTGGGATATTATACTTATGCTTCCATTTAACTCTTCAGATATGGTTTCCTTTAGTTCTGTAAACGTATTTATAGTAACTGATTGAAAGCCTTTATATAGCAAGCCCAGCATCTAGACTTCTTCAGGGACAATTTCTATGGACTGCTTCTTTTCCTGTGTATGGGCCATACTTCCTGTGTCTTTGTGTGTCTCATAATTTTTTGGTTGAAAATCAGACATTAAAAAATTTTACTGAAATACATCACATACCAACCATAACAATATTCACACTTTTGAACCGCGCAATGCAATGGATTTAGTATATTCACAAGATTGTACAATCATCACCACTATATAATTCCAGAACATTATCATCAGCCCAAAAAGGAACTCCATACCCATTGAAAACTGGACATTAGAAATAATGTGGCAGTTCTGGAAATCAGACACCTTCCTCCACTAGGGTTCTTGTTGCTGTTTTTGTTTTGTTTGTTTGTTTTGGGGGAGAGAGAGGGAGAGAGAGAATCTTAAGCAGGCTCCATGCTGAGCACAGAGCCTGACACAGACCTCAGTCTCATGACCCTGAAATCATGACCTGAGCAGAAATCGAGAGTTAGACACTCAACTGACTGAGCCACCCAGGTGGGCCATTGTTGTTTCATTATTTTTTTTTTTATAACTTTCCTGGACAGAGTCTGTATACAGATGTATATATGAAATCTGTATACAGATATGTATTCCCTGTCATGTGTGAGAGGGAATACACATCTGTATACAGATATGTATGTTAACTGTGTTCAGTTAACTTAATGGTCAGATGATGACTGAACAGAAGTTTCCATAAATGCTTTGAACCAATTAGTCTCCAGTCTTTCCCAAGAGGCACTGTGTGTGTGTTTATGTGTGTGTGTGTGTGCTAGGGCACACTTGCAACACTTCTTAAGTATACAACTTCCTGCTTAAGTTTTCAAGTCCAGCGGTGGTGAGAAGTTGCGAATTTCTGTCCCTCTTATGCCTTTCTGGAGTGTTCTTACAGTCCTGCACATGTGTGTGTGGTGTTCCAGATCCTGTGATAATGATGGAGCTTTTCAAAGGCTCCTATGAACAACTCATTTCTGAGATCTTCCTCTTAAAAGTTTTGGTCAGGCTTTTGTTGGCCCCAACTGGTGTTCAACCTTGGGTACTCACAATGAGAAACAATTGCTATTTATTGTTCTTGACAAATGCCCTAGGGATTGGGTTCCCTCCTCCCTCCCTACCCCCAATGAGCTCTGAATCAGGTCAAATAATGACAATGTCCTATGACTAGGGCTTTCCATGGAGCTATAAGACAGGTTAAATAGTGATGATTCTATGTGAAAGGGGCTTTTTGAGGGCCTCAAAACTCAATCCAACCCTCCAATGGTCATATGGCTGCTCATTCTAACAGCTACCATGATTCTGAAGCTGCTGGTTTTCATGACGGCAGAGCCGGGGTGAGGGGCACTGGAATAGTGTGAGTTAAAAATAATGCGAGCTACAAAAAAGGAAAATGCTACAACATTTGCTGTTCTCATGGAGATTCAGCAGTTTTTCTAGAATAAGAGCTCTTTGGGTTGTTGGAAGCCTTCGTTTAATTTCCAGTTTTTGGAAATGTTGATTTTGGCAATTTTTACAGGTATTCTTGTTGCCTTTATGGAAGAACGAATTTTCAGAAGTTCTTGCTCCACCATTTTGGAAGTCTCCAAGATCCACCTCTTGAAGAGAAGAGTACCAGAGAATTTGTGGCCATATTTAACACCACCACATAGCATCTGTCCCCAGAACTCAAATCCAAAGTCTCACCTGCCAACCTGGCACAGAGGGGCCATTAGCAGTGATGAGATGTGACAGCAGAATTCAGGGGTGGGGAGACCCATCCTTTGCGTGGATACATTTTTTAGAGCTGAACCAGATGCCTTCCCAGGGTAGCTCATCTTTGACCTCTTGGAAAGCCCGTAACCTTGGAAACCTCTGTAACCACATGAAAGGTGGGGAGGCATCTACATTCAAAGAAGCCTACCGGAGGCTTTCCTGTTATGGAGATAATCCAAGGGCAGTGCAGACACTCACCTGTGATAAGGAGATCCGCCAGCTTCTTGGGACCTTCTCCCTGATCGACTTTCCCTGTGAGGTCACTCACTGTGCCTGGTAGCTCTTCTTCTTGCCTGGATGGTGCCCTACCAGTTGGCAGCCATGTTCTCATTTTTGGCCAAGCCCTCTGGCACTTTTTATGCAGTCCATGGTGTCTTGAGATTTTAATACTGTCTTTCATGCTGTCTTGAACACTAACAAGAGACAAGTCTCTTTTCTATTGGACGAATAAGGATGTGACCACAGCTTCTATGGGAGTATTTTCGAATTATAACTTAGGTCTGTACAGTTGGCTCCTAAGTAGCTGCCTTCACTGTGGCCATTTATATATGGTGGTCGATGTAAGAACTGATCAGTGGAAACTCCACCCTCTTGGCTGAGCCATGCTTCCAGAAATGAACAGCTGAGACCAGGCTGTTTCCTTCTCTTTCACAGTGAAGGGCCTTCCCAGGAGAGCTAGGATAGCAGTTTGCAGGAACCACACAGCCTTGGTTTGTCTCATGTCTAGGTATCAGAATGACATTACAGGAGCTCTTTTTTTGTTTGCTATAATAAGCCTAGTTTTCTGTGGAGAAGGAAGCTGAGAGATTTTTCACTTTGCAATACACTTACAGGGAGGAATTGACACACACAGCAGAGGAGCAGGAGAATAACCAGAATGTACATGCTAGACCTTGCCCTCTTGGTGATCCTGAACTAAGAAATCTGACAAGGGCGCCTGGGTGGCTCAGTTGGTTAAGCGTCTGCCTTCAGCTCAGGTCATGATCCTAGGGTCCCAGGATGGAGCTTTGCATTGGGCTCCCTGGCAGGGAGCCTGTTTCTCCATCTCCCTCTGCCAGCCGCTCCCCCTGCTTGTGCTCTCTCTAATAAAGAAACAAAATCTTAAAAAAGAAAAAGAAAAATATAAAGGAAATGAGACAGATTAAAGATGGCTAAAAATTCTTCAATATTCCTCTGTTTGAGAGGTGGGATCTATTACAACCCATTACCTTTTGACCTTTAGAGTATAGCCAAAGTGATGCCAAGCCAGTTTTAGGGCTAGCTTTAAGAAGAACTGGCAGCTTCTGTTTGGGTGTCTTAGTGTCCTAACCATCATGAAAAAGTGCAGCTACTCTGCTGGAGAGCCCACATGTGGAGACGCTGAGACAATGCAGGGTGGAAGAGGACCCTCAGAGCCATTCCTGCCGAGATGACAGTCACGTGAGTAAAACCATCTCGAATGCTCCGGACTAGCCCAGCTGCCAACTCACTACCACAGCATGACCTTGGTAGATACCACATGGAGCAGAAGAGGTGCCCAGCTAATCTCTGCTCAAATTCGAGATTCAAAGACCCATGAGATCTAATAAAATGATTAGTTCCAACTATGAGTTCGGGTTAGCGTGTTACACAGCAGTATGTAACTGGAACAGGCAGCCAGCGCCCTTCTTTGAGAGTATGCTTTAGGCTAAGCAAAGGACCAGAGCTATTATACCCTGGCTTTTCTGCAGCTGCATCCAGAAGGGACCATCACAGACCTTCTCAGGGTGCCGGTGTCGGAGGCAGGCCCCTGGCCAGGGCGGCCTCCGCCATTAAAAGATGGCGCCTGGCTAGTTGCCAGGTTAGGATTGCCTCGTGAGACTAAGTGGAACGCCCAAAGAGGAAGTAAACAGCATTGGTTGCTAGCGAAGTTGTTCGTTTAGGTGCACAGCCTGATTCGCTCCCTCCTGTACCCTGCTCGCTGATTGGTCATGTAAGCGTATATAAGTGTGTAGACTTGCGGAAATAGAGAGAAGAGAGGGAAGATGCATCCGAACCAGGGCGTCTTGTCGTCCTTGCGGGGCGAGGGCGATATGCCGGGACTAAGGGCCTGTCCTGTGCAGCACCGGGTGGAGTTCCTAGTTGCCTGCTGGTGTGCAAGCTGGCCTCGGTGTATCTTGTGCTTATCAAGTAAGTATCTAAAAGAGAAACTGTTGCATCACCCAACATGTCCATTTCCAAGCTTTTTGAGACATACTGTCAAATTGTGATTCTGGAAATGTCCTACCAGTTTCTAGTTCCTTCTATAGTCTGAGATTGCCTGTTTCCTGCCCCCTCAGTGACATGACTATCAGCTGCGGTAGTAAATGTCACCTTACGAGTAACCCCGTCCCTTTGCATGACTTCTTTTTACTCATCTTAGTATCCATTGCGCCTGGCAGAGTGTCTGGAATAAAGCAAGCACACAATAAAGATTTTTTGAATGAATAAAGCCTCAAAAGGCTGCGAAATCTATTCCTCCAACCCAAAGTTCTCTCCTGTCTACTCTTTTTTTTTTTAATTTTTTAAAGATTTTATGTATTTATTTGACAGAGAGAAATCACAAGCAGATGGAGAGGCAGGCAGAGAGAGAGAGGGAAGCAGGCTCTCTGCTGAGCAGAGAGCCTGATGCGGGACTCAATCCCAGGACCCTGAGATCATGACCTGAGCCAAAGGCAGCAGCTTAACCCACTGAGCCACCCAGGCGCCCCTCTCCTGTCTACTCTTTTTTCTCTAGATGTCCCACAGTTGCTTCAAGTTTATCCACTCACTTCTTCACTTCCAACCCCACTTCTCTCCTCCTCCACGGTGCTCCCGGTCTTACTGACTGGGACCTCACTCCCTCGGGTAACCTAGCCAGAAACCTGGGGACCTTCCTTTGCTCCTTTACCACTTCCTCTTACTTTCTCCCAGCCAACCAGTGATTGTGTCCTGGAATTCTAGTCATTCTTCACCCCTGCATTCATTCTAAAAATATTTCTTGATCATCTAGTATGGCCCAGGGATTGGTCTAGGTGTTGGAAATCCGGAGAACAAAAGATACAAATACCCCAGCCCTCATAATGTATATCTTAGATGGTGAAAAAAAAAAAAAAAAAAGAAATTAACAACTAAATTCTATGGGATGTCAGATGGTGATCAATGTTATGGAGAAAAATTAAGCAGAGAAGGGTGACAGGATATGGGAGAGGAACTTCTGCATTAAACACGTAGTCCGTGAAGGGTTCACTTAGGTGGAATCCAAGCAGAGACTGGAAGGAGGTAAGGGAGCCATCACGCTCCGCACCTCCTGAATCTGTCCCCTTCTGTCCATCTGCACAGCCACTGCCCTCGTGCAAGCCACCACCATCTTTCTCCTGGATTATTACTAGTCTCCCTGCCACCCACTTTCTAATTTATTAACCATCTTCCTCCAGGGTGATATTTCTCAAGTCGAAATCTGATCTTAACTTTCTTGCCTAAAACCCTAAACTCTTCGAGGTAAAAACCAAAAATTCATTCCTATCTACAAATCCCCAAGACCTTCTCTAACTTTTTGTTCCCCAGGTGCCCCTTGATAGCCATAGCTACTTACAGTTCCTTCCATAAGCATGGCGCTGAACTTTTAAAAACCTTCTTAAGCTTCTCTTTTCTCATTCCATAAAGAAAGTTGCAGTCCTCTTCTTGGTGTTGACTCCTTTTTATTTGGTTTGGAGATGCATTTCAGAGAGCCTGCCTCCCTTTATTTTTTTATTTTTTTTTTTTATATTTTTTTTTAAAATTTTTTTTTTTTTAAAGATTTTATTTATTTATTTGACAGAGAGAAATCACAAGTAGATGGAGAGGCAGGCAGAGAGAGAGAGAGGGAAACAGGCTCCCTGCTGAGCAGAGAGCCCGATGTGGGACTCGATCCCAGGACCCTGAGATCATGACCTGAGCCGAAGGCAGCGGCTTAACCCACTGAGCCACCCAGGCGCCCGCCTGCCTCCCTTTAAAAGAGCCATTCATTCAGAAAAGGTAGGTTTTGGGGCAGGATGAAACTTTCTAATCAGTAAGGTAAGTGCTAATCATGCAAATGAGGGATGTCTGTAGTGTAATAAGTCAGGGGCGGCAGCTCTGCATTATTAATAAGCTATGGGCTGGTGCCATGGCCCTGGATATTAATAGCATAAGGTAGATGGTGTGATAAGACGCACCAAGCTCTGTACCCTTGGAGGGGGAGCCAGCTGGCGGCAGCAATAGGGGCCAGCTTTGGGGGCTCTGTGTACCAGCTGATGGGGTCTCTGGACCAGATTCGTGATTGTGGGTGAGTAGGGTGGAGGGCTCAGGGGGTCAGAGAAGTGCCACATAAAGGGGCCTGGACCTGGCTTTGTTTTGGGTGGGGGGGAACCTCGTCAGTGCCTTTGTGTTCTGAGGCAGACTGGGACTAGATCCTGGGTCCTGCCTGAGAAATTCAAGTTATAGGTGCCACGGTCATGTGGACCACCCATTGCAAAGTCATGTCCACAACTAGGAAGAAGACCATTAGTAGATGTCCTCATGTGCAGCATTAGAGAAATGGATCTGAAGGGTGGGATGTTAATGAGGGGCAGGAAAGTCCAAGCATGAGAGGGGTTAGAAGTGGGTGGTAAGATGTGTTCAAGATATACACTTGGCTACGAAGACTGTTGGCTCTTCCACCTTTTCATGAATGAATTTTTAAAAAGGTAAAGCCAGTACCTACAGCTATGGACAGGCTTCAGAGAACTCAGAGAACTCTGTCTCTAGACCTGTCTAGAAGGTGAGTCTGATCCTGCTAACAAAGCATTGTTGTGTTTGCCTTGGAATGAATGTTCTGATAACCGTGGTGGTGGGAGAGCAGGGACAGAGAAGGGGAATTCACTGAACTTGCAGAGCATCTTGAAAGATGACATTCATCCTAGCTAAGAATGTTGCTAATAAAGGTTGTCTGTGGCCTGCTTACTTTGTCACCTACTACTTGCTAGCAAAGTTGTGGGGAAGAGGTATATCACTCCTTACTTCCTATGGTTGAAGGCTGCTGATGTTTACCAAAGGAACCGGACAAATATCATGTCAAATTGACTTAGCTCCATGCCAAGGTCTGAATGTTTGTGTTTTCCCAGAATTTGTATGTTAAAATCCTCATCTCCTACATGATGGTGTTAGGAGGTGCAGCCCTTGGGATACACTTAGGTCATGAGGGTGAAGCTCTCATAATGGGATTAGTTCCCTTAAAAGAAGAGACCCCAGAGAGCTTCCTGACCCCTTCTACACATGAGGACACAGTGAGAAGGTGCCATCTATGAACCACAAAGTGAGCTCCTTCACTACCAAATCTGCCGGTGCTTTGGTCTTGGGACTTCCCAGAACAGTGGGAAGTACATTTCTATTGCTTCTAACCTACCTAGTGTCTGGTATTTCATTATAGGGGCCAAATGGTCTAAGATAATCAGTCCTCAGTGGAGGGGTGGTATGCAGAGCAAATTACGTAGATACTTTTACTTCTATGCTCTGAGTAGGGTCTAGGGCACTGTGCAACCATCTCAGGGGTCTGCTGCGGCAGGACCTGTGCCATGACTTGACTTGCTCTATCTGGGAACATGGAAATAAAAATTCAAGGAAACGGTAATAGTTAATAAACCTGCAAAACTTAAGAATTTCTGTAACTCAATGCTTCCTATCTTGCAGATGAGTGAATTGTGGTGCTTTAAGTACCAAAAGACCTAGTGCCTTGTGCTTTAATAGTATCTTAAAATTAGCTGAGCTAACCGCATTTCGGTGTTATGTTTCCTCATTTTAAAATCGCAACTTCAGATCTCTTTCATAACCACTAACATTTACTTCCATTGGGACACCAGAGAAATACAAGAAACTCTGAGCTATTGATGAAGATGGTAGAAAAACAGAAAATTGATTTTTTTGCCAGTCTTTTCATGTTTTTGTGAGTGGACCTAGGTTATCAGAGGATAAAAACTCAATTCTAGGGACTGGTATTGAATGGCCCTGTGATGGAAAGCTTCCAAGGTAAAAAGGGTTGATCCAGTGAGATGATTAGACCCCAGAGAAAATTCAGGGGCAGAGATATATGGTCTCTTGTTTAGGCATTTTCAAGCTTTAAAATAGTTAATTGTAATGCTCTTTTTTTTCTCTGTATGTAGTGGGTGTCTCTAGAAGCTTTCCTATGAATAATCAGAAATACTGAACTGAGAACTGTGTAGATTACCCACCAATACCAGGAGTATCAGGAGATCAAAGATGGGGACAGAAACATTAAAAGACATAAAGTGGGGGGTGGGGGGGGGGGTCCAGGGTCACTCTTTGAGTGAACAACACATCCCTAGTCGTTTCTATCTCTAGCACAAATGTGCTGACAAGCTCTTGATCCTGGCAAGGTACTCTTCTCCCTCATGTCTCTAAATTTGGCTTCTGTTCCCATCACTCCACACAACCAGCTCTCTTTGATGACAATAATTTCACCCTTTTTTTAAAAAAAGGTCCTTGTTCTTTCTGCTCTCATTAGGGTCAGTCTCTTTGTCATGCATATTAGTCAGGACAAGCAAGGCTATGCTGCAGGAACAAACAACCCCTGAATTTTAACAACAAAGATTCATTTCATTCTTATGTCACATGTCAACAGCATGTCCGCTTGGGCTCTGCTCTGCGTTGTCCTCCTTCTGGGACCCAAGCACACTGAATGGTCGCTGTCTGGCACTTGCTGGATGTCATGGGGGGGAGACAATGAGCTCTGGAGGGTTGCACACAGTAATTAAATACTTTAGGAAATGTTACATTTCTACCTACAACTCACTGGCTACCTAATAACATTGTTCCATCCAAACAAAAAGGAGCCAGGAAATACAATCCTACTATATTCCTGGAAGGTGGAGAGCAGGAAATCAGGTATGTTTCCCTGTTCTTTACATGCAGACATGTCATGTCTTTGGAGGCCCGGTCTTGCCTTCTACCACTCTACTCGGCAGCTTACCAGCGTGGGGCACGTGTGGGCTCCCAAAGGCAGGGTCCCTGGGATTGACAGTCAAGAGATCTGGATGTGGTCCTGCCTCAGTCACCAAGTGTCTCTACTCTCTTCTCCTGGAACATCTTACTTGACCATTCAGAAAAGTGAACAGGTGGGGATAAATGCTCTCCAAAGTTTGATTCAGCTCTTACAAATCCACAATAGATTTGTTACTTGAGAAATTGAGGTCATCGCTCCACCCCCAATTAAAATAAAAGGGACATCCCCTCTGTCGGCCGGCCACCTTATGGGCAGTTTATCTGGGGACTCCTCCTGAAGCCCCGGTTCCCTTGACCCCGCCCCAGATGTCCCCTTAATAAACTTCCTGTTTCAGGGCAGAAAAAGAAAAGAAAGGGAAAGGACAGGAAGAGAGACATTTGGGAAACTCCCTTAAACAGGCTACTGTCTTGAATGATCCAGGACATCCCCGTGGTGGAAAGAAAAACACACTTTAGCATTTGGTGCAAAGAGGGGAGAACTGTCCCACCTGGAGTGTCAGTCCCCAAAGCTAGGAAGAGACCTGATGTGGATTCCAGGCAGCTCTGGACCTGCACCTAGCTCACAGAGCCCCCAGCAGGCAGGTCCTTGGGTGGGGTGAGTGCAGGGCATGCAGGAGACAGGACTTCCACATCTGGAGCAGCAGAGGGTGTCCGGAGCAGGGGCGGTGAAGTGGTGAGGACACACAGATGACCGTTCTGTCTTCACCATTTTCCGACTGTGCTTTAGCAATGGAACCTTGACACAACCCAAAGGAAGGGAAGCCTCTTCCCTACCTCCTACCAGGAAAATACAACAAATTACTGTGTTTAAGGCAGCTGCTGAGAATATTAAGTGGGAGCTCAGAGCCAGATTTGGTGTACAGGGGAAAAAAAGACGTTTTTCCTGCTCAGTTTCGTAGATCCATTTACGAACTTCTTTTAGAGATCCCTGATCCGACACTGCTCAGCGCAGGCAGGAAGAGTGACCGCAAACTCAAACCTGGGCAGAAGGCTATTCTGTCTGTTAAGGCCTGGTCCCTAATGGGTCCTGGAGCCTTCAGTTTAATGAGATGCGCATCATCGATGGGCAGGCAATGAGATGCAAACTCACTAAAAGCTAAAAGGGAAGCAGACACTGGAGGGCAGGGGTCCTGTGCTGGAGAGGAGACTCAGACAATGCAGTGACAGACTCTGAACTGCTGGGGTCTGGCGGCTTCAGGCTTTAAGTACAAGGAGCAGCATCCGGGCCCTGCCTGGCATGTCCCAGGCCTTTCTGACAATACGCCCTGTCAAGATGGCTGCGCTCCTATGCCACATCCACAGGGCAGGTTTTCTAGGCATTGGGTCAACAGCTCCTCAAAGAAACAGATGAAATATTATTAGAATATTGCTTACGATGCATTTGTCATATTTATCAAATGGTAGAAGCTGAAAACCTTTTACTTTATGCAGAAAGTATAATAATAATATTATTATTATTATCCCATTTCACAGATGAGGAAACTGAAGCTTACAGCATTTAATAGTTTATACAACAGCAAACCAGTTCTATAAGGCTGAGGTGACCTTCTGAGCCAAGGTATAGAGGATTCTAAAACCTAAACATTTAGTCCCCACTGCCCAATACTCCAGAATTTGGTCCAAGTAGGGGTCATCATCAGCCTCCAGGGACCGAAAGGTTTTTTTTGTTTTTTGTTTTTTTTGAAATTATTTTATGGAAGCTTTGTGGTTTCTTTCTTTCTTTCTTTCTTTCTTTCTTTCTTTCTTTCTTTCTTTTATTAAAGATTCTATTTATTTAGTAGAGAGCATGCACATGTGAGAGAGTGAGAGAGAGACAGACAGAGAGCAGGAGCGGGGGAGAGGGAGAAGCCGACTCCCCGCCAAGCAGAGAGTCCGATGTGGCGCTCCATCTCGGGACCCTGGGATCATGACCTGAGCCGAAGTCAGATGCCCAACTGAGCCACCCAGGCACGCCCCCCCCCCCCCCCCGCCCCGAAAGTTCCTGTGTCCAAGAATTTTGTACATATGCTGGCCAGAGGAAGCTGAGCAGCCCCAGAGGAGAGGGGAAAAGGCTGTCTTAAATCCAGTCTGGGAGTGGCTCCCCTTGGCGGCTGTAGGAGAGGATACAGCCGATGAGAAGTCCCTCGAGGCTCAAATACAGCTTGTGAGGGTCTCTCCTTTCTCCCTGCGGATGAGACGAGGCGGGGTGCCAAGCCTGAACTCTGGCGTTGGCATTGTCTGGGCCACGTCTCACTGTGAGCCTTGGTTTCTTTTGCAAAGTAGGGATGATAATAGTAACAGTCTATAGGATTTTTTTGAGGATTCAATGGAATAATGTGGTAGATAGCATTTAGCCCAGTGCTCAAAAAGTGATATCTAAAATACCATGATAGCAATCACAAAAATAATAGCAAAAACCAGGTGCTGACCTCCTGATCGCTTACAGTAAATACATTTGTGAAAGAACGCTCGGCCTGGTAGGTACCTCAGGTTGGAAGTTGGAGAGATGGGCAGTTTTTCTCCTCTTGCACTATGTATTGCAAAGTCAGCAGGAATCTGAGGCCACATTTCTAAGAGGGATGGAATATAATGGGAGCCACACTCACCCAACCGCTCCTAACCTCATGTTTTTCCCCCTCATTTCTAGGGACACACATAAGCTGTCTATATATTAAAAAAAAAACACCCATGTGCAGCCTTTACAGGTCCCTGCATTCCCAGGCTTCCAGGGGCTCCCGCTCCAGGTGTGTGACTGTGCCGGCAATATTTTTAATTACAGACACGGAGTCTTCGGCAAGGCTGTCGAAACCACCCCCTCAAACCAGGCCCGCATTCCCCAGGCCTCACACCTCGTCCCATTAGCGGAGGCTTCTCCCGGGTTGGCCTCCGAGTTCCCCTTTTAAAGAGATTTCCAACTCAATTCCGGTGGCTTTTGCATCTCATTACACTCGTGATAATTAGCTCTATCTCATTACCGCGGGGCCGCGCTGGAAAAGGATTAGTTGTTTTCAGGGGTAGACCCGTGGTGGGCCTCTTACTACACCTCTTCAAAATTCCAGGCAGGCCGCCGGCCTCCGCCAAACGAGGACAACTCCTTCCAGCTGTGTGCACTTCATTACGACTTCCATTGCAGGGCAAGGCTCTGCTGTATTTCACATCTGGTCACACGTTTATTAATTATGCGCTTCTTATAACAGCCAGGCCTAATTAGGACAGACCTTGGCTGAGCCCAGTCTCTCTTTGTTTTCTTCTTCTTGGTACCTCGTTACCCTCCCTCCAAATTAGGCCCAATTTGTTTTACATCTCTGCCCCATTAAGACAATTGCTCTCAGGTGTGTGAATTTCCGCACCAGCTCTGCTGCTTCTAGCACATTCTGGTTGACTGGGACACTCCTTGTTTTCCTATCCCCTCCTGCTCCGAGGACAGCCACTTTGCCGGGCTTCTCATCACATCTGCCTCTAGTGGAGTGGAGACCAGCTAGGGCTCGTTGAAGCCTGACGGCTGTGTTTTCCTGTGGAAATTCTGCGCCCCGAGTGCTAAGTGGCAGAGAATCGGGAACCCAGTGGCCTCAGGCCGTTCATGGAACCCAGGAGGCACGAATCCATTTGTTCCATCCACACATGATAAAGGGGGGATCTTCTAGGTTCTGACGAGCCAGGAAGGGCCCAGTGAACTGCAAATAAAAACTCGGGGGAGGGCAGGATGGGGGGAAGTTGGTTAACTCTTCGTCAGAGTGGATGTAGAAGCTCCAGGTCCCAAGGGACTGCCCCTCCTGCTTGCCATTACATGAATCCCGTATTACCTGAGCTGTGGAACAGGCAGTGGCATCTTCTTGACCGAATGAACGCAGTAGCGCTAAGACATTCATGGATATGACTTGGCAGGAGGATTGTTGGGTTTGGTTGCCAGTTCAGCTTGGCTAGTATTTGCGTTTTTCTCCCCATGCTATTTGAAACATAAATTAATGATGGTCAGGCTGAGCAAACATTCAGGCAAGAATGAGGTCTTGCTTCTATGAATGAAGTCCTCCTGTCTGCATCCATTTGGCCATCCACCGAACAGGACATGGGCTGTCCTGGACCTGTTAAAAAACGAGTGATGTGCCATCCTATAAGGAAATCTGCGCCTTGAATGTCTTGGACAAAGAGGCACAGATCACTTTTTCTGTGCAGAACTGACATTTTTCAATCCTATCATTATTGTAAGCAAAGCAGGGATTCTACTTTTCTAAACGCTCCCCCGCAGCAGCCCATCTGCCATTTTCCTGCTGGTTCTCAGTGTTCTTGGCATTCTACTCACTCCAAATCCATGTCCCTTTTCACATCCAATAAAACTATCTTAAAAACTCACCAATTCCACCCCTAGCTCTTCTGGTATCCTTGTAACCACCCCAGAGGTCTATACCTAGAATGAAAGGAAGGAGAAGAAAAGGTACGGAAGCTATGCTGGGAAGCCATGGCCACCTGTAGGCAGCCTCCAGACCAAAGGGGTCAGCTCGAAGTTCCCTCAACTCCCCTCTCCCACCCCAACTTCTTGGGTAGACTACTTTCCTACGATGTTGTTGCTTCCATGGTTTTCTCCTACATGGATTCAACTTCTTTCTGACCAGACTCTGAATCACACAGATTTACAGTATTCCTTCTAGAACCCTCTGGAAGACCATCTTTCAGCTGCCTGCTGAATTCCCACTGTCAGTCCTGATTTCTAACTCAGCCCTGAGTGTATATCCATTAGAGTTTTGGTTAGCATTCTGTGTCCACACCCTGTCTTAAAGGTAGACAATGAAGTGCCCTTCCTCATTGTCTAGTATCTGGCTGTAGGCCTGCAGCATTTGGCACACATTAGGAATGTTTGCTGAATAAAGAACTCAAGAAAAACAACACACAGCAGTTATTTCAGCTTCTCAAAAGATTCTTTAATTTCTGCCTTTCCCACAAAGACCAAACCTGTACAAACAGGTGTACAATTTTGGACCATCACAATATGGGGCATCACCATGTATCCTTCCTGCTCTACCCTCCACGTGTTTCCAAGGTGTGTCCCAATCAGTGCATTGCTTTCTCCTGTGACATATCAACCATGGGCAGCAGGAATACTTGGAGACTTGGGGGACAATGGCGGGGTCCAGTGTGCCAGGAGAGGTGAGCAGCCAAACCATCTGGGAACATTTTAGAAATGGCCTCCGTTGGTGGGTACACAGAGGTTGAATGTCATGCCCTCCCATCTTCCGGGCACTCAGCTGAGTGGACCAGGGCAACTTTCTAAGGTGAGGAAGACCTAGGGGCTCACATCGAGAGCAAGTAAGCATCTAAGAACCGCTCACATCCAAACAGTGTTTAACTGAGAATCAAAGTTCTTCACCCACGATTTTCTCTTGGAAAGCAGAGGTTAAAAAATCAAGAGAAGGGCAGACTGCCTTTCATTGTTCCATTTTTGTGATTAATTTGAAGGCTATTGGTTTTGATGCAGCAGCAGTAAAGACAAAAAGGCAATACGCTGACTACATTCTGTGTACAAGCTGCCGTACACAGAACTTGCTCAGGGACCGAGATAAAGGACTTTTCTCCCTAGCCCCAAAGAGGTCCTATTTTGGTTAGGAAAACTTGTTGAAAATTACAGCCAGTTGAGAAGCCACTGATCTGAGGTTGGCAATAGAGACGGAAGGCAATGCACATATGCTCATTTCATTGAACTGTAAACTGACAGGGTCGAGAGAGTCAGAAGCTACTGTCTGTGCAAGAGAACCCTATAAAGTGTTTTAGGAAGGGGCGAAAACTGAGGGAGCCAGTCTGCTTTCCAAAGACGGCTGGTAGCTGTAATTTGTGCACTCATTTTTTTCAGAGTCCAATTTGATAAACCTTCCTCTCACCTCACCCTCGTCACTCTATCCTTTGGAACCGACTGCGCTAGGGAAGACATGAAATCAAAACAGTCTGTACTGCAAACTCCCTTTAGAGTTTATAGGAAAAGCCCAAAGAGACACAAAAAAAATACCCTCACGTCTTCTCTCCACTAAAGCATCAGCATAGAGAAAAGCAAATCCACTCCGAATACACCCAATAAGATACCAGAGAAAGAAGCAAAGAGGACTGAATGAACAAAAATGGTGGCCCCCCCCCTGCTCGCCCCCCCCCCCCCGCTCCCCCCTCCCCCGCCCCCAGCAGTGCGCCCGATTAAACCGTAGTTATTTTCTTATCCTTGGTGGCCTGCTTGATGGCAGCCTGCTCGCAAATGATCTCCTTGAGCCGCTGCAGCCTCATGTTCTGGGTGGTCTGGTCTCCTACCCCAGTCTGACTGCGGTGCAGCAAGGTCAGGGCGTGGATGTACTCTAGCTCCGTGTACTTCACGCCCTGGTCCACCACCAGGTTCAGGAGTTCGTCGGCCGTGTTGTATAACATCTCGTAATACTGCCTGGGGAAGGAAGAGGGGACACCGTTCACCATCTCCACTGTCAGCCACTTGTGTGGTTTTCGGGGTAATGAACATGCTGTTTAGAAATCACTTATTCCACCGGGATTTGTCGATCACTAGACCTTGTTCTCGGTCCTATGCATATAAAGGAGAACAAGACACACACGATCTCTGTCCTCTTGGAGCTCAGCGGAGCTTTCTTCATGAGAATAAGCCTGAATGAAGGCTCTGGGAGACTTCCCATCTTTCAGGGTCTCCGTTCACTCGAGATTTGGCCTAATGCTATATTGACTTAGCAGGTTCCAAAGAAAAAGAAGTAGGGCCAGCATGGGGAGGGAGAGAAATAATCATCTGGCAGGCGCCGTGAAAGCTGGTTTTGTCTTATTCAACCCTCGTTCATTTACTTATTTGTTGGAGGCTCTGTGAAATGTGTGGTTTTCTCCTCCATAATGTGGGATAATAATGGTACTTACCTCTTCGGGTTATTGGAAGAATTAATTCATCCCTATAAAGCACTCGGAATGGTGCCCTACTAACATACATGGTCTGTAAATATTAGCCATTATTTGAAATAATAATAGTGTATTCATAGCAATGTAAGGATAGTCATGGAAGTATATAATGGCGAGCAAGATACGGCTCTCTCCTCAAATAGCTCAGAGGTAAGTCGGAAAGATAAGGGAAACAGGGAAATAACGGTTGAGTTTCTGTTGACAAGGTTCATTTCCAAGTACTGCGTCTTTTAATCCTCGCTATACTTAGGGAGCCTTTTCTCACATAAGGAAACTGAAGTATACCAAGTTACAGGACTCGCTCAGCGTCCCAAAGAAGGAGGGGCTGTGGCGGGATATGCACCCGAGTTTCTAACTCTCCTTCTTCATGGATACAGACAAAAATAATGCTCCACGTGACATGAAGGCTGTATAAATGTTATAAATTTATAGCAGAGGAAGGAGAAATCCTACCATGCTGAGGGGAAGGCGAAGAATCAAGGAAGACTTCATATGGGGTACGATATTGCCAGGCAGGGCTTCCAGGAAGGAAATTCTAGATTAAGGGAAAAGAGAAGAGCAGAAGCAGAGACTCCTCCTGGGAGGGGGAATGTGGTGGGCCTGGGGAGTGTTGGTGGACAGCAGAGTTGTGGGAAAAGCTAGTAAAAGTCAGAAGGCAGACTGTTTGACATCAGGCTAGTTAAATTAATAAAGACCCTTAGACTTAGTCAAGTCAGTAAGGGACTTCCCTTCCTCACCCCCCAAGGTTCTGTTGAGAATGGAAGCACCATCCAAGTTGTGCTTCTGGAAGATTAAGGTGATAGTGGTACACAGAATGGTCTGGGGGTGGGGGCATTAGCTGTAATTCCAGCAAAAAGTTGCAGACCTGAGATCCATTTGGCTGCAAGGCCACTGGCCTGGGTGAAGGAGAGGAGAGTAGTACCCATAAGAGAAGCATGCATTACAGTGAGTCGCCAACCGCGGAGAGCAGATGGGGGGTGTGGTCAGGAAAGGAGAAGGCAGCCATTTGCCTTTCCTTTTTTTTTTTTTTTTAAGATTTTATTTATTATTTATTTGACAGAGAGAGAGATCACAAGTAGATGGAGAGGCAGGCAGAGAGAGAGAGAGATAGAGGGAAGCAGGCTCCCTGCTGAGCAGAGAGCCCGATGCGGGACTCGATCCCAGGACCCTGAGATCATGACCTGAGCCAAAGGCAGTGGCTTAACCCACTGAGCCACCCAGGCGCCCCGCCATTTGCCCTTCTTAAAACCAACATGATGCCACCACTAACCCTTCTGGAATCTACACTAACTTGCATATTTACTACAAATTACCCAGGAGGTAAAGTTGAGTACAGGCTCTGTGCCAAGCGATGCTGTCATAGCTGGTTAGGCAAAGAACTGAGAAGCCTTCCTTCTCTCTTCCTGAAAGGAAAGGCACTTTGCCCCCGTGGAGGGCAGAAAGGCAGAAGGCCTAAGGCAACTCCAGAGAAGAAGGGATCTTGCAGACCTACCAGGATCATTGGACTTGAGTCTTGAATTTGTTTCTTGTTTATCAGGAACATCTTGATAAAAAAGAACATCCTCTGGGAGAAGTAAGTTATCCTTGTAATAAGGAATATATTCTAGGAGCTCATAATTTCAATAATATTTTATAAATTGTTGTTACAATGGGAATATGGTCAGTAATGGTACTGGTGTCTTTTCACATGGCTAGTAATTCCTTTTCCTGCTCTGCTAAACCTCCTTTTCTAATTAATATACTCTTAAAAAAAAAAAAAGAATATGCTTTCATAAATACTTCCTAAATAGTGGCAGGAATAGTAAATGCTCATTTTATATTGGCAAGTTTATGACTGATTTCAGGCAGCAAAAGGGTCAACATCCTTGCACAGAGGGTCCTCTTGGGGCTAGTTTTCTGTAAATGAGAGTTCACTTTCACTTCCTAAAACCACATATTTAGAAATCACTGGTCAAAGGTAACCTTGAAGGCAGACAGAGGTACTTCTAATATGAGAGGCAAATTGACTACAGCCTGCAGACTTCCGGGAGCCCAGTATCAGATACGGTCAGGAACCTTTCTGAAGCTTCATGTTCAGCATAAAACCTACACGAATTACCCATACCCCATAATACATCTGTTGGAACTTAAAAATACAAATTTTAAGAAAAACTTGATACTGTAGGAAGATGCATCTTTATCTGATGGCATTGCACATTCCTTGGCACACCATGGTTTCCTCCCTGATACCAGCCCCCGTGAGAAATGAGGCTCTGCATCATCTAATGTGGCGTCTCTCGGATGCACAGGTAAGGGAGAGAGCTGCCCATTTAGGGAACTACCTAAGAACACGTTTTAAAACTTGCTGGAAAAGAACACATATTGAAGTCTAGACTTACCTAACGGAATGACAGAAAATTGGGGGCCCGTGATTCTTTCAAGGTTAGAAGGGGCATGGTGGCTGCAGTTCTCTGCTGGTGGTTCTCCAGCTAGAAAGTGCCTCGGGAGCTTATGAAAAGTACAGATTCCTCAGGACCCACCCCAGCTGTTGTGATTCCCAAAGGACCTGAACCTAGCTGGGATTCTCACCCAGAGTCTCTCTGGTGTGGGAAGAGTTACAGAACCATTCCCATCTCCTTAAGCCAAGGACCTAAAAGCGTTAGGGAAGGAGAAAGAAGCAGCAAGTGGACAGTGATGCTTTTGACTGAGATTAATCCAAAAGAACTGGGTTTCTTTGTATTATGATGTTGATATTTTTATCATTTATCTTAAGTAACATTGAGCCCACCTAGCCAGATGAAATTGGATTTCTTTAGAAAAATCTGATGAATTGTTTCCAGGGATACTGGCTGGTTTTCTACAGAGACCATTGTTCCACGCTGGGAGCAAACAAGAAAACGAAGATGCTTGGATTTCCCGTCAGTCCTGGTTCCACCAGTGTGATACACGATAAACAGTGAGCCACTTAAGTCCTTAACGTTTCAATATCCTCTGTGCAATGAAGAACTTTCTAAATTCCAGAATGACACTCTGAAGTGGACTCAGAGACTAAAAGAGTCCTCAAGAGCCTCAGATGAACAGTGTCCCAGATTTGCAAAGCTGAGTTATTAAACAAAATTGACAGGTAACTGATGGTGTGTCTTCTGTAGTTAGGGAAAAAAAAATTACCCATAACCATGATGATATATTAGGTCATAAAGAAACATAAATATTTAAAGATGGAATGAAATTCATTCATCTTGCAGACTAGTACCCAGTAGCAGAGACGACGCTAAATCAGCACAGCGATGGTGGTAGCGGGAGGCAGAGGAGGGGGGCGACAAGGTGCCCCAAGGAGAAAATAGGAAAATGCCCCAAACTGTACAATGAGAATGGGCCTCCATGATACACACTGACACGGTGAAATGAAATCATGTAACCCAATTGGGATAAATAATTTACCAGTACTTATCGAGGCTCCAGGAAAATGAAAGCTTGATCTTTATCATCGAGCGTTACAATAGCAGCCGTGGCTTCCAGGCATCACGTTTGGTCTGAGATAGCGCTTAGCTGCTTGGATGGGAGCAATGAACACACATTTGATTTAGGCCTTTTCCAGCTCATGACTTGGACAGCAAGTCTCTTCAAAGCCCATGACATTCAGAAGCCAACTGCCAGACGTGGACCAAAGATCCTATTCCAGAAACCAGAGTTCCAGGTCACCCTAATGACCTGCTGACCTGGGTGGAGGTGGTTTCCTCCCATGGTTTCTCTCTTTGAGGTGCACCTTTGTGCAGCGGTTCCCAAAGTGGCCTGAGTGGACAGGGAGGCAGGTGGGGGGGATAGGAGAGAGCAGGGGTGGGGGGTGATGTCACCTTGACTGGTCTCTTGCACCCAGTCGGGAATATGACCACGTTCGTACTTTGTTCTGGCACAAATTTTTAATTTCTAATTTCTCATACCTTCCTCACCTTCCCTTTTTCAATGGGCTGTTCTTCCCTGTGTGTTTTTCTTCTTACTTTGTTTTAATGGCATTGAACTACACCTCTTTCTCCCCATTGATTGCACTGGCAAATATTTACACTAGTGAGGACAGGAAGGGCATGTTGGTAAGCGGGGCAGGTCTCCTTTTTCAAGTTTTCTTTTCTTTTTTTAAAGATTTTACTTATTTTTGGCAGAGAGAGAGAGATCACAAGTAGGCAGAGAGGCAGGCAGAGAGAGAGGGGGAAGCAGGCTCCCCGCTGAGCTGAGAGCCCGATGCAGGGCTCAATCCCAGGACCCTGAGATCCTGGCCTGAGCCGAAGACAGAGGCTTAACCCACTGAGCTACCCAGGTGCCCCCTTTTTCAAGTTTTCAAATAGAGTTTATTTAATCTTTCTCTGATTGGGAAATTAATATACATGTCATATGGACTATACAGACTCAACCCAAAGATTAAGCAGAAACGAAGATTACTCCTAGAAGTCCGTTATAAAGATGTACCATATTTTCGCATTTCTTTTTAGTTTTTGTTTTGTGTGATGTTCTACCAATTTTCTCTATTACAGTTGAAATATTTGGGTTGACAGACTGTTGGACACTTTGTTTCCAATTTTATCTTACTTATTTGTTTTGGTTTTAATTAGCAATAATCGCACCTCGGATAAACCTTATTGGCTACGATACTGCCACTGCGCAAAGCTTTTTGTTTTGTTTTAAAAAAAGATTTCATTTATTTATTTGGAGAGGGAGAGAGCATGAGTAAGGGGGAGGGACAGAGGAGAGGGAGAGGGACACAGAGGTAGAGGAAGAAACAGGCACCCTGCTGAGCGGAACCTGTGTGGACATGGGGCTCGATCCCAGGACCCTGGGCAATCATGACCTGAGCCGAAGGTAGACCCTTAACCAACTGAGCCACCCAGGTGGCCCTTTGTTTCCAATTTTAAACACTTTCTTTCCTGAGGATAGATTTTTAAGGCAGATTTAGTCAAAGGTAAGTACAGTATTTAGGACTTGGGCAATGCTGCCAAACTGCTTCCTAAAAGAGTTGCATTGATTTTTTTCTTCCTACCAACAACATCGGACTGCACCTACCTCCTCATAGTCTTTTAATATTCATGAAGTCAAACCATTTTTCATCTACTTACTGGTTTTTATTTTTATTTATTTATTTATTATTATTATTATTATTATTTTACTTACTGGTTTTTAATGTACATAGATCTGTATGTGTTGTTGTTTTTTCTTAAAAAATTTTATTTATTTATTTGACAGAGATCACAAGTAGGCGGAGAGGCAGGCAGAGAGAGACGGGGCAACAGGCTCCCCACCGAGTGGGGCTCAATCCCAGGACCCTGGGATCATGACCTGAGCTGAAGGCAGAGGCCCCAACCCCTGAGCCATCCAGGTACCCCAGGTGTGTATGTTTTAATGTACATAGTCTGTTGATATACCTTTGTATATCTGGAGTATAAGTGCTCTTCTTATTCAAGAACTCTTAAGAAATTTCCACAAACAAGAAGCAAGACCTTTCTAGTCTCTTGTCCCTGGTTCCACCTCCCACTCTACCACACTCATCATAAAAGTTATCACGGCATCTCTGAAAGCTACTGCCAAGTTTTAGCTCTCTTCGTTGTAAATGGAGGAAAGAAAGCCCCAGTAAAACCAGCAATTCCCACACAGCAACTGTCATTCTTGGACCTGCAGGCGGTCCCGAGAGTCTGGGGGTGGGGGTGGACAGAAGGTGCTAATTAGGGGCTGTCCACAGTCCCCGGGGAAAGCTTTGCCCTCTGCCTCCCTTTACAGGGTGGCGTCCAGAGTCCTAAATCCCTGAAGGAAATCTTCCATGGCTACCTAGTTATGTCTCATGCCGGGTGCGAGAATCTGTCTTGATTGAGATACTATTAATAATAATGTCTAGGGGCACCTGGGTGGCTCAGTGGGTTAAGCCTCTGCCTTCAGCTCAGATCATGATCCCAGGGTTCTGGGATCAAGCCCCGCATCAGGCTCTCTGCTCAGCAGGGAGCCTGCTACCTCCTCTCTCTCTGCCTGCCTCTCTGCCTACTTGTGATCTTTGTCTGTCAAATAAATAAATAAAATCTTTAAAAAAAAAAAAAGGTCTAAATTTTAGGTGCACTGGCATACACAACCCTTTGACATAGCTATGGCAAACATCCACACTGCACAAATGAGCACACAGCCATTTGTTGAAGGCCTCACAATCAAGGACTTTGAACTCTGTGTGTCATATAGACTCTACAGACTCAACACAAAGATTAAGCAGAATATGCCATAATATGGACATAATGGAAGCAGTACAAAGTGGAAGTACTAATTGCAAAGAAAAGTTACACAGCAAATTTTAGTCATTCAGGTAATAGGGACAAAATAAAATTCACGTACTAACTCAACTCTGCCTTCCATGGTAATGGAATACGCCAGTATTTCGGTAATTCGAAATTCATTTACACACTTTAATATTTAATATTTGAACAGCACTGGATTTGATCTGGGAGTTCAGGGCTCTAAAACGAATAATGAAGTCATGCTGCTGAGTCAGCATTCCAGAAGTTACAGAAATGAGTTTTGGCATTTTCATCGAGTCATGTGTTCCTCGCTTTTTGCCCCTCCAAGTGGGTAATGGACAAAGTCACCTTTCTTTCCAAAAGCTGGCTGCCCTTCTGACTGATTACTTCCTTGAGGAAGAGGGATAACTAACCAATGTCATTGTAAAGGCTTTATCATCTACTCCTTCCTGAGATACTGAAAGTAATAATGTCAACAAGACAACTGGGCTCTGAAGTAGACTTCTTATTAAACTTAAGTTGTGAAGAAGCAAAATTTTACCTGAATTTAACTTAGTATCGACAGTACCCCCCACATTCTTTTTAGCCAATAGTTGCAGCATTTTGAGAACTTGAATAAAAAAACCCAGCAGCAGATGGGTCCCTAAATTGTTGGGTAAAACATCCAACTCCTGCTCATTCAATGGTATGCCACCCAATGCATGCATGCATGGTGATAAGCAGAGAGATGGAGAAAGAGAAAAGAAAGGAGCGGAATAATCCATAACTAGGTAATCATCCCATAAATAATTAAGAGGTAGTTAGAGCAGAAAGACTTAGAAGACTTAGAGAGAAGTGAATACTCAAGAGATCAACTAAGCTCAGATTCTGGTTAAGTCTTTCACTCCCTGCTAACTCGTTGTGTGACCTTGGGCAAAGGCTGTCGGCTCTTTGGACTTCTGCTTCCCAAACTGAAAACAAAGAGGTCAGAGCAGATGCTATTTAAGCATTTTTGGGTTTTAAAACCTTTATAGCATCCTCTGCTTGCTCCTTTAAAACCACGGGCTTCCATCAGAAGTAGCTGATGCTGATTTTCCCTGAACCGTAGTAGGTGAGATGCTGCAGTGATTGATTTGGAAATATTCTGAACAAGTGTAAACTTAGCTCAGATGTGTACTTTCCAGACCAATAATAAAATGGATGCTAATCCCGCGTGTCAGAAGAATAAATTAGTTTATTAAAAAATATAATATAATTGCTCTCATTTGTCTTCCCCTTCAAAGAGCTTAGAGTTTATTACAGACATGATTGAAAATTCTAATTTGAAATCGTGGAAGTTATTTCCATCGCGGGAATGAGAAAACTCAGGTAGAAAAAAGTGAAATAATTTTCAGAGAGGTATTGGCAGAATTGGATTTATGTTCTCTAGGGATAGTTCTTAGCATTCCTGACAACAGACTGGGGGCGACTTTTCTTCGGATCGGGGCATTCCAGAAGAGAAGCGTGGTCTTTAGAAAAGACAGTGTAGACATTCCCTCAGCGGTTGGCAGGAGAAAATCATTCAAGAGGTAGTCAGAGCCTGAGAATCTGTTGTGCTAGTCCTGTGCAGGCTTGATGGGTCATCTACCTGCATTTTCTTTATAGAAAGTGGCACACACACACACTGCTTTCACGGACAGCACTACCCTTAACCACAGTTACCTGATGGCTGAGTCTGGATAACCAGCACTCGTCAGTAGTACTGGAAGTGGGGGAGGGGGTCTCTTCTGAGGAGATGCTAAAAGCTAAAGTAGGCTGTGTTCATCCTTCTCAGGAACGTAGCCTCGTATTTTGACAGCAGGCCCCAGACCCCTGCTTTATTTCTCTTCAGAAAACACAACCATGGGACGCCTGGGTGGCTCAGAGGGTTAAGCCTCTGCCTTCGGCTCAGGTCATGATCTCAGGGTCCTGGGATCGAGTCCCGCATCGGGCTCTCTGCTCAGTGGGGAGCCTGCTTCCTCCTCTCTCTCTGCCTGCTGCTCTGCCTACTTGCAGTCTCTTTCTGTCAAATAAATAAATAAAATTAGGGAAAAAAATTAAAAAAAAAAAAAAAGAAAACACAACCAGTCCAAACAAAGGAATTCCTCAGAGATCCATCACTTGTGAGATGATGGTCCTCTCCCATGCTCACTTATAGTCCCTGAAATGGGAAGAAAATTTCTTCTGGTTCTCTCAGCTAGAAATTTTGCTCCTCACCTTCGCAATACTTTCTAAATTTATACTATCTGTGGCTGAAATTTCCTCCTCAGGAACTTAAGGATTCATATGTCGCTCTCCGCTCCATCAGATAATTTTTTAAATTAAGTTTTCTGCAGCAGGGCTAGAGGAAGATCTGCATTTTAAATTCGGTACAATTAAAACTGTGTCTCTTTGGTCTGGCACTGCCTTCGGTCAAACCCCATTTGTATGAATAATTATTCAGTCCATTAAGAAGTCTGCTCAACTCCTTCTCCCATTTTGAAGGTTTTAATAAATATTGATCAGGCACACTTCTGTTTGCACTTGCCAAAGCAATTCTGATGGATTCATCTTCTGATGTTATCAAATAATGAAATATGAAAGAGTGAATAGAATTACCCTCTTGTTCTGTGATTTTTTATTTAGGTCCTTCATTTTACTTTCATAATTGTGTTTGTCTCCTACTCCTGTAAACGCTCTTTTGATTATCAAAAGGTGAATCCAGGTTAAGGAGAGTTATGCTGTGCTGAATATCACTTTAGAGAGTTTTTTCAATTAAAAAATAATATATTGAAGATCATAGCTTGATAAAAGGAGATAGTATTACGTACTTTGGTGGTCTCCAAGCCACATATTATTTACCGATTAGCACAGGGCCCTTATACTGAGTATTATCTATATGGCCCAGATTAGCCATTTGGGAAGTGGTGGCTGACATACGCAGAAGAAAAATAATTCAGAGGCCCTATAGCTTTTTCAGTTTTAAGCATTTATCAACTTTTCAATAAATAATGCAAAGGATTTCTTCAAAGGAATATCTAGTGTTATTATCACTAGTACTTAGGAAGCCATAGTAACATCTTAAAAGCTAATATGGTAGTGTCCCCTTATCCACAGTCTTGCTATCTGTGGTTCCAGTTATCCATGGCTGACCACGGTCCACAAGCAGAGGACCCTCCTCTGGACGAATCACTAACAGCAGCCTCGTGCTATGTCACATGCCTATGTCATCCACCTCACTTTATCTCATCACACAAGCATTCGCCATCTCCCGTCATCACAAGAAGGATGTGCACGAGATATTCTGAGACTACATAACTTTTCTTATGATGGATTGTTATGATTGTCCCCCTATTTATTATTAGTTATTGTTGTTGGTCTCTTACTGTGCCTAATTTACAAGTAAACTTTGCCAAAGGTATTACATATAGGAAAAAGATAGTACATAAGAGGTTGAGTACTATCTGTAGTTTCAGACTTCTGTGACATGGTCTTGGAAGTTATTCCTTGCACATAATGGGGGACTACTGTAGAACAGAGAAAATTATAGATGTAATCTCTTGGTTTCGAGAAGCTTCTTTTATCACCACTTTGAAAAAATACAACCATGACCCAGATCAAAGATATCTAGGACACTAGGTAAAAACTTTATAGTAAAATAAATCTGGGCTTGCCAGGCAGCCTGCCTATTCTGCTCCTCTCTCTTGGTCTGTGAGAAAGAAGAAAAGAGTTGGAGGGCGCTAGACAAGGAACCAAGCCAAGGATAGGATTCTGCTCCTGGGACTACCAATTAGTGATGGATGGAGAAGGGAAGGGGTCACTGGTGTTGGCTTCCCATATTTATAAACCGAAATCCTTTTCTACCTGTAAGTGTTTGGGGACAGAGGTCAGTGAGGGTAGGCATGGACTGCATGGCTTCGATGGAAGAACCTGCCATTAGAATATTAAGACAATGAGGCCAAGGTAATGGATCCATTCTAGTAGCTGCCAGTTCTTTCCTTCAGCCACTGACTCTGCCCTAACCAGCTACCCCACAAGCGTGTTTAGACAAGGTCTGGGTGAGGCTGAGTGGGTGGTTCACTGTAAGCTATTATCACTGCTGGGGAGTCTGATACAAGAATTGCTAGTCGGCCATCAGCTGGCTAAGTTACTCAAACCCTTACTGATGACTTTTGGTCTTAGTTAGGGACCCCACCGCACTTCTCGATATTGTTACGGGGGATTTCTCTACTTTGCTGAGACAAAAGAACTATATCTTTTAGGACTGACGAGCCAGAAAGAAAAAAACGGGTTTGGCAGAGGAACAAAAAAAAAATCAGCAGATTATTTGAAAAGCGAGAGCATATGCAAATCAGCAGGTCCCAATGGCAAATACTCCAGGGCGTTATTTACTAAACCCTCAGGTTATTTACAGAAGCAAGAAAACCTAAATAAACCAAAGCTACAAAATGGGCCACCTGAGATTCAAGGACATGTGACTCAGACCCGATGTCAATTAGAAAAATGATAGACTAAATCAGAAAGAGCTAATGGAAATATGTACAATATCCAGCAGGGTTTAATTAAAAACCCAAATACTCTGACAAATGTGATGGATAGCTTTGGGTAGCAATGTGAATTTGGTGGATGGAAACACCACTGTGGCTGATATATATTTGCATGTCAGTGAACCATTTTATCCAGTGCCTCTAAAAAAAATTTAACTAGCAAAACGAATTTATTTTGAATGGCTACCCCTGATGGGACACAGGCTGAAGAACAAACAAAGGGTAATGATAAAGGCAAATCAACAAATTCATAGAGAAAGCATCTAGCGAATGCTGAGGACAATGGCTTATAACTGATCTCACTTAATCCCTTAATTAATGTGCGAGCACATACAGGTGCCGCTAAGGGCAAATGTTACTAAATGGGGAAGGGCTGTGAACAGCAACAAAGAAAGAGAAAGAATGTAATGGACTCCAGAGAATTCAGAGTTGGGGCAGAAAAGAATGAAATGAGACACGTGTAGGGAAAACCCAAGTGAATTTCTTTGGAAGAAATTCTACCCTTCTGTATTTCATGGTGGGGAGGAACCTTCGAACAGCACTGGTAAAATGGTTCATGGCAGGGGGAGTGTGTATGGGGGGCGGATAAGAACATGGAACCAGAGAATTTTCTTACTCCTGTTAAAAAAAAAAAAAAATTTTAAAGTACCAGTTTTAGGGCAAGTAAGTGATGATAACCGCTCCTTTGTTGTGCTTCAGAGTTCTGTCTTGCTATACACCCTAAAGCCAATGGAAAGAAAATCAGAAAAGAGCATCAAATGGGATTAAAGGGACAGAGGGTTGGAGGAAAAAAGAGGATTAAAAGATATTCGGTCCAGCGTTTGCTCCAGTGTCAGCTTATCAATAAGTGAGGTTTTCCCTGACTACCTTCTGGAAGGCAAGACCTGCCCCTCTCATCAAGCTGTGTCCTTTTACTGAACGTCACTTCTGTTCAGCATTGATCTTTATCTAAACATAAATATATATAAAAAGTGTTTTTTGGGGATAGTTATATTTCTACATCATATGTATTTATAAAATTTATATCATACGTATTTAAAAAATGTATCTACCTATGAAGTCAGAGACCCAGCATCTTCTAGTGGTTAAGATCATGGACTCAGGAGCCAGCAACCTCAGTTCAGATCCTAGTTCTGTCTCTTACTATTTTTATGCTCTTGGGCTTAATTTACCAATCTCTCTGTGGCTTCTCTTCTTCATCTGAGAAAGGAAGTAGTAATATGGGGTTGTTACCAGGATCAAATAATGAAGAAGAGTGGCTGGAAAGGAATAAGTGTTGTTAAGTGTCTACTACGTGAATGTCTGCCGCCCCCTCCCAGAACATAGGGGCTGTGACAGCAGCGTTGGATTCGGTCTCACTCCTTGGTACCTCCTGGCCCGAGAACAGGGCATCTATGGGTGTGGAATCAACGAAAAGGAATGGGTGAATGAGAGATCCGACAGTCAGCCCCTCTCTTAAGTGACAAAGGACAAAGTAAAAAGCAGTCTGAGATTCTTCGACACTAATGGGGAAGCACCTATGAATGAAAGAGGTGCTCTGTGTAAAAGGAGGGGTCCTGTGACCCAGCTCTGGGAGCGAGATGTGGAGCACCTCTGCCGGGGGCACCTGGCTGCAAATAAAAAAGGGGGGACAGAGAGAAGAGACCCGTTTCTGGCTCATGATGTGCAATCTGCCATCTTCTCTTTCATCCTCCAGTGGAGTTAGGCACGAATCCCACAACTTTTCGCTGATGCATATGACCTCAGACACTTCTTGGTTTCTCTGAACTTCAGTTTCTTCATTTATATGTGGTGTAGGTCAGGTAACATCACAAGTTAAGTTTGAGGATTAAATCAAATGACATGATAGGTATGCCTTTGATCCCAACGCCGGTAGGACCCTGCTGGGGTTTTGTTTTGTTTTGAACTTGTGGGTCTAGTATCTACCCCTTTCCCTCATTCTTTCATGTCTGCCTTCAAACATCCTTATGTTTCCTCCTCTTTTGAAAACAAAAACAAGAGAAGAAAAAAACCCCAAATCCAAACAACAAACTCCACAAGCTTCATGCAATCCTCTGTCCACTCTGTCTCTCGTTTCTTTTCTCCTTTTCATTGTTAAATTTATGGAACAAATCATTTGTATTCACTTTCTCTCCTTCTAAAGCCTCCATTTTGTGAAACTACATTTTAAAAAGTCACCAATGACATTCTAGTACATAAACACGATGGCTTTTCCTTAGTCGTCTTCCTCTTGGGTTTTCCATTCTGAACTCAACTCTCTTTAAGTCACGTTACGAGATCCTTCTCGAGCTGCCTCAGATTCTTCCAGTTCTTTCTTGGCTCCTCTTCTGTCTGTTGGCTGCAGGCATTCCTCACCGGCAGGCCTTGGCCCTTCCTTCTCCTCTCTCTGCTTCCAAGTCTTACCTGTGCATGAGATGTTTTTCCTCAAGATCTCGTCTCTTAACAGATCAAAGCTTTATTTTCTACTAGATGCCCTTATCAGGTGCCTAACTTCCAAAGTTTGCAAAACCTCAAAATATCAGTGTCACTATTGACTCTTGTCTGATCATCACAGGAGGGAGGGTCTATCAGTGTAATGTCCCTTAAGCTCCTTGCTTATCTCCAATCTCATTACCGCAGATCGGAGTGGAGTCTCTTCTCAGTACTTTATGACAACTATTTCCCACTGGAGTCTCTCATGCTCACTCACTTGCCCAGACTAATATTCTCTGGTTCCAACCAGATCAGATTACTATTCTGTATAAAATAAACAAACAAATAAGCAAACAAAAACCCAAAACAAGGGGAGCCTGGGTGGCTCAGTGGGTTAAGCCTCTGCCTTCCGCTCAGGTCATGATCTCAGGGTCCTGGAATCAAGCCCCACATGGGGCTCTCTGCTCAGTGGGGAGCCTGGTTTCCCCCCCACCCTGCCCCCGCTCTCTGCCTGCCTCTCTGTGATCTCTTTGTGATCTCTCTCTCTGTGTCAAATAAATAAATAAAATCTTAAAATAAACAAACAACCAAACTCAAAACAAAAAAGACTGTGAGTTCACTGATGTCAACAGGATCAAGTCTCCAAACTTCTAACACCGACATCCAAGGTGGCCCCATTCCGCCCGCTCTTCCATCTTCTCCCTGTGTCAACCTTCTATTTAAGTCAAACAGAGCTACTCATGTCTCTAGAATATACTTCATCCTTTTTCGCACCGGACTTGTGTATCAAAGCCTAAATAACCCTCAAGACTGATGAAATCTGTTTCCACTATGAAGCTCTCCCCTGAACAACTTCTTCCTTCTCTGTTACTGCATGGGTCCGCCATTTAACATGAGACATTCCAGGCAGGATCTGCTTTTGAAAGAGGTTATTAAGATTCTTTAAGGAGAGTGATACAATAAAAAAAAGTTACTAGGGTCTAACAGGAGGCTATGATAGTACCTACCCCAAAGAGTGTTATTGAGCTAATACCTGTAAAGTGCTTAAAGCAGTGTCTGGCACCTAATACACAGATGTTCATTGAAGAAGCAAAATAAAAGGTACAAACAAGCATATGGTACAAAGCCTTTTACTCCACTCCTCTCTCCCGGCTGGCAACCCTGTTTCCTTTCCTAGAGCCTATCACCACTACTAGTTTCCTGGGTAGCCTTCCAGATACATTTTACACATATACCTGTGTAGTTTTGTGTGTGTGTGTGTGTGTGTGTGTACATGCACGTGTGAGCATGCAGGCGCACATGTAATTTAAAGAGAAATGGTGTTTACATGCTCTTCTGCACTTGGCTTTTCCCACTTAACTATATATCTTGGAGATGGTTCCACTTCAGTACATATCGACCTGCCTCATTCTTCTTAATGGCTGTGGAGGATTCCATTGTTTGGATGCACCATAATACGTATTTATTATCTTCTCCCAGAACGCGGGCCTCCTGACGACAAAGACGATGTCTTACGACTCTCCCCGTGGCTTCCTCAGTGCTGATGTGGTGCCTTTCAAAACCATTCTTGGTTTATTCGCTCAACAAACATTTAAGCATCAGTTAAAGTTAGGCATCAGGTAGTCTGCAATAGGTTCTGGGGCTGCAGAAGTGAGTTCAGGGGCTGCTCTCTGGAGAGGACCGTAGCCATGTGATTACAGTAGCAGCGTGATAGTGGCCGTAACAAAGGTACACATGAGACTCCCTAAGATCACGGATGGGGAGACTATACACTTCTTAAGAGCAGTCAGGGAAGGCTGCTTGGAGGCAACGTCGGTGCTGAGGCAGACACAAGGGGAAGAAAGTGCTCCATGCGCGAAGTCAGTGGGATGTGAGAACTGGTTAGAAAGGTGGGATGAATAGGGTATTTACAGGGAAGGGGCTCCAGATGGTTGAGTCCTCACTGGGGTGCCAGGGGTACATGGAGGAGGAGGGAGGGACAGAAGGTCAGCGAGGTAAGCTGCAGCCAGGTCAACACAGACCTTGCGTGTCACGCCAGAAACCTGGGACCCACGGGAGGAGGAAGGGTAGGCGGAATGAGGGGAAGAGGGTGAGACTGACTTAGAGTCGCTAACCTTTTACTTTGCCTATGTTGTTCCAACTAAACAATCATCTATCATTTCCAGGATTTTTTAAGTAGTTATTCTAAAGATTTATTTATTTATCTGAGAGAGAGCGCGTGCACACACAGGGAGGGGGAGGGCCAGGAGGAGAGAATCCTCAAGCAGACTGTCTGCTGAGTGCGGGGCCCCAAGGCGGGGCTCAAGCCCATGGCCCACGAGTTCTCAACGTGAGCTGAAACCAGGAGTCAGATGCTTAACTGACTGAGCCACCCAGGTGACCCTATTATGAGGATTTAATAAAGGAAGGCCTTTTAATCCTTCTCAAGTAGGAAGGTAATTATTTCAGAACAAAAAAATTGTATTTTATTTGATGAGAAACTCACTACAGGGCCATTATTTTTCTAATTGTCCTAAAGATGAGGGCGGTTTTGCTTCAGTTTCCAGGCTGGCATTGGGGGACCAGTGCTGGGGAAGGCATCTGAAGACAGAGGGTTGGGGAAACAAGTCAGATGTGAGGACAGCTGGGATGTAGAAAGACCTCTGGGGCTGTAGGGTGTACGTTGGCTCCTGTGAGAAGCAAGGGAGCCTTCCGATGGTCCGATTACCCAGCTTCTCCCTGGTTTGCTCAATATCTCCTGGTCAGACTGTATCAGTGTTCCAGGTGTCCTCACCACATCCCCAAGCATACAGAGGAACAAAATTAATGTCCAAGAGAGAAACGAAGGCCAACACCTCAGCAGAAAAACACATCCTGCTGACCCCTCTAGTGCCTTCCATTCAGGTCAACACTGGCCTGGAACCGTGATGACATATTCGGCAGGATGGAGAAGAGGCAGAGAGGGAAGTCAGCGGCAGCAGGAACAGAAGACGGCAAGATGTATATAATCATATTTAAAATTCTAAGTTAGGAGTACGATCATCATCTTAACTTAATGTCTCGACAACCACACATAACGGACTTGATAACCTTAGTCTGGCAGATACAGAGAGAAATCTGAGAAAAAAGGTCACTCGTCTTCATGAATTGACGCTGGATTCCAAGCCTGGTCTGTGGGATTCTCTCCTGGTCCGGGGGATTCTCCATAGGGATTCCGGGAGCACTGGTAACTGACGGTGTCCTAGTGCAGGGCAAGAATTTACACCAGATTTTTCTTTTACAATCGGGATTTGAGTCTGGGGAGGGTGTGCGGAGAGATATGAGGTAAAACAGGATATAATTAGCCACAGGGAAATTCATTCTGAGAGTCTGCAGAGAAAATCCAGTGTGGAGGGACAGAATAGAAATTTTTATCAACAGGCCCTTTCTATATAAAAGACTAATGCGAGACTGTTCAACAATGCCGTTCTCCTAAGTCTATAAATAAAGAAAAGGGTGTTTGATGGGGAAAATATATATAGCATTTGCATTCTTTTTGTAGGAAGAAAAAAGTATCCGATTTGAAAAACCTCCCAGAAAGGGCACCATGGGAGAGAAAGGTCTTAGAGCCTGGTTAATACCTCTATTTAAATGCTAATGCTAACCTATAGCGCCCGACCACACAAAAATGAAAGTTTTTCAAAGACCTTAAAGTGAATTTAAAATGAAAACCTAATTTCCTGAATAAAAGATTTTTTATTTCAGCAGAGAAGCGGATACATGGAATTGCACGAGAGGAATACCCTGCTGATCAGGGTAAAAACCAGCCGCAAAACCACAGCCCGCCAGGCTAACCGCAGGGACGGTGTGGGAGGGGGGGGCTGCCTCTGTCCCATACCTGGGTTTCCCTTCAGAAGACTTCCCTTTGGAGCTCAGCGTTTGCCCCTGATGGTGCCTGATGGAGGGTGCGGCTCCCCACCCCCCCAACTCCACCCACCCCCCACCTCCAGAAGGAAAGGTAGAGTCCCAGGTGCGGCTCCCCACCCCACCCCCCCAACACCTCCAGAAGGAAAGGTAGAGCCCCAGGCAAGGAGGAGTCACAAGGTGGGGTGGGGGGCGACGGTCACATGGTCGCAGCCAGGCTCTACAGTTAAGTCTTGTAGTTTTCTGTGCGCAAGTTGTATCTCAGTAAGAGCGCGCTACCTTCCTCCCCCATCCGCCTAAAACGCAGAAAAGAAAATGAGAGCTGGCAATAGGCCAGGTGTTGGGGGGGGGGGGGTGCCCGGATACATATTTTTAACTCAGCCTCGCATCCTAACATTATGACAAATGCTGGTTTTATGAACCTTGAAAACAGTATGGGGGCAAAAGCAGCTCATCACCAAAAACACACATGTTCTAGGATTCCGTTTAAATGGTATCTCCAGGGGCGCCTGGGTGGCTCAGTGGGTTAAGCCGCTGCCTTCGGCTCAGGTCATGATCTCAGGGTCCTGGGATCGAGTCCCGCATCGGACTCTCTGCTCAGCAGGGAGCCTGCTTCCTTCTCTCTCTCTCTCTGCCTGCCTCTCAGTGTACTTGTAATTTCTCTCTGTCAAATAAATAAATAAAATCTTTAAAAAAAAAAAAAAATAAATGGTATCTCCAGAAGACGCAAACCCACAGAGACAGAAAGGAGATTAGTGGCTGCCAGGGGTGGGAATCGGGAAAGGAGGAGCGCCGGATAACGGATACAGGGTTTCCTTTCGGGTTGATGAAAATGCGCTCAAATCACCCAGTGATGATTTGACCGCCCAACCGTACACCGTCCAAAAAACCCCACGTGAACCGCACACTTTAAAAGGGTTAATGCTTATGGTATGTAAATTGTCTCTCAAGCTGTTATAAAGATGCTAATTTTATGAACTACAACCCTGACTTCTTTAGCTACACGGAGGATGTGCACCCACAGCCAATAGTGGTGTGAAGATTGATCCATTAATCAAGACATTTGCTGCAGTTCAATGTTCGCCCGGAACATTTGCAGCAAAGATTCTGTCAGCTGACGGATACGGAAACATTTCCACTAGCTCCCCTATCCACCAAGTTCCCCTGAAATGTACTGAAGCCGTTTGCAGGGCTCCATACTTTAGAGGTCCTCCCGCGACGCCTCCTCCAAAGCCTTTGCACAGAATGCCTTCGGACTGCCTCTAGTTGTGCACGCTAATCTCAAGACAAGCTAATGAATGAATAATGAACAACCCCTAGTAGAAAAATAAGTTAGGACTAGGGACAGTTTTATGCACATGGTTATGGAGTAACAGAAATATAACCATAGGGTGCCTGAATGGCTCCGTCAGTTAAGCATCTGCCTTCAACACAAGTCATGATGCCGGGGTGATGGAGTCTAGCACTGGGCTCCCTGCTCAGCGGGGAGTCTGCTTTTCCCTCTCCCTCTGCCCCTTCCCCCGACTCATGCACTCACTCTCTCTCTCTCCCTCTTTCTCTCTCTAATAAATAAATCTTGGGGGGGGGGGAGAAATATAACCAAGCTGACAATTCACAATTGATTATTTTAATGTTTTGTTCAGGGGAAACAATGAGTATTTATTTAACAGTATATGGAAGATGCTTTCCCAGTACCTGGATTTCATCCCCATGGCCAGAACTCACAAAGGCTAAATACCTAAGGCCACCTGGTTGGTTAACAACAGTCTGAATTCTGCCTGCCTGATAATACACTACCCTAGCTTACGTTGCCCAGATCATTCCAGAAAAACTCTGAAATGGGATGTGAGAAAACAGTTTATACTCAGGAGCAAGCCCGGGGAAACACAACTGTTTGTAACAGAAAGCCCCACTGAGATGCTCCTTGTGACAGCCCTGTGCAAACCGTAAAGTGCTATGAAAATACACCTATTTGGCAAAAACACATTATTATTATTATTATTATTATTATTATTATTATTATTATTATTATTTGAGCCTGGATGTTGGGTGGGGGGGAATTAGAAACTGAGGTGCAGATGACTCCTCACCGTGTGGCTGCCGTGCTAGCGTCTGCGAAGTTAAAGCAGAAGAGGAGTCTTGCTGCCATGATCTGCTCTCCACCGGCTGCCTTTCGGGTCTTTATCCCAGTAATGAGTGACTTTCCAAGGCTGAATTGAGGCTGTGTGAGGTGGGAAGGTGGAGGGCAGGATGGCCTGTGATCCCAGCGAGTACAGGTTTGGAAGAAAAAATATGCTGAGTCTCCATAGGAAACACAGAAAGTTATTCCAAAGACAGCAAAATAGCCTGGCAACCTGAGCCCAGTGTTTCGCAAATATTAGAGAAGGCTGGGGGGAAGGCTGAAAGGGAGTATTCCACTCACTTCATATTCACAACCTTCAGATTCAGTGTCTCCTAGTTTCCAGGGTTTTCAAAAATTGAATGAACCTCCACAGTGCTTCACATATGGTCTGATGGGCCCTGGCAGTAAGCAGGTGTGCCTGTTGGTTATGCTGCTCTCAGGACATGAGGATCAGTGGAGGAAACTCAACAAAAGGAAAATGGCACAGGGGATTACTTGGGGTTATCCATGAGTCTGGAGAGTCATGATCACACCCGCTCTGCCCGGATCTCCAAGCTGCTGGTCCGGTCACTAGACTCCAGCATTATCAGGCCAGTGTCACTAACCAAGGCTATCCCAAATACCCTGCCTCAAATTAGGACTACGGGTTGAGCTGTGGACGCTAAGCCAGGGGGGGGTGTGTGTGTGGAAAAGAATGGGCAATAAACCAGTAAGCCTTCAGTATGCCCTTGCTCCTGGGCCAGTTTCCTGCCTCCCCTGCCTCCAAACTTCCATCTCAATGGTCTAAATGCAGGGGCAGAGGAGAGAACTCACCTGCTGCCCTGAAACTTACAAGAGCGTGTAGCATACCTGCTGTTAGAGTTCAAAACCAAAGGCCAAGACCATCTGAGGCTCTGCTGGGAAATGTTACATGTGACCTCTGGTCCAGAAAGGAACCGCTACGTCTGGAGGGCCCTGATGTGCCACCCAGGCAGCTGGCAGTGTCCCTCCCTATGCAGGTTTGTACTTCTGCTGAGAATCTGCTTTACCGGGAAACATTTCTAGTGTTTTCGGAGAGGAACATTTCAAGTGCAGTGGTGAAACACACATTGGTTGGTGACCCAAATGTCTCTGCAAATATTTTCACAGGCTGCAGGTGCATGTGTTTACAAACCCCGTGGGGAGCAAACCTGCAGGGATGTTTTGGAAATACTTGCTTGGGGAGAGAAATCGCAATGCTATCAAGTGCAGCCAGGATGTCACGAAGAAAATGCCTCTGTGTCCTTTTATATTCCATGTGACAGTGTGGACATGACATCTCGTGTGCATCTGTTCCAGTCCTTGCCCTGTCACTAGCTAATGAGTGATCTCCATCACATCACGGTAGGCCGGAATACCTCAGTTTCCCTATCTGGACGCAGACATGGGTTGACTAGAAAGATGACATCTGAACACCATCCTAACCCATGACAGAGACCAGAGTGGGAGGAGGGGTAGCAGCGTTGTTATTATTTCCATTTTCCAGCTAAAGAAATTTACGCTTTGGAGAGATGAGCCCCCAGGTCTAACAGCTTATCAACAGGAGAGCTTCCAATCTTCATTTCCTAAGCCCCCAAGCCTGCAACTTTTCTATCACACCACACAGGCTCGTGACCAATTTTCTGGCTTCCTGGGTGTCTCTGTACTGTACCACGGTGTCCCCGGTCATAGATGGCCCACATTTATGATTGGGTCCACTTTACTTTGATTTCTTCCCCACCCATGCCTTATGTCACTCAATCTGCCCTGGGGGAAAAAAACCAACAACAACCATGTTTTTGACAAGAGCCTTGAGCTCCCTGGGAATGCAGGAGCTGGGGCCCGATTTCAGTGCATATTCAATTGAAAGTAATAGCGGCTTCATTGTAATAAAAAGCTTTATTGTGCTTTGTAATGAAGACACAAAGCACTTAGTTGAAATCACAGTCTTTTAAACTCATCTGCTTTATACTCTACCACAGAGATGCAGCTACAAAGGGATTCAAAGGGAATTTTGCAGCATGACTGCCTCACAGTAGCCATAGCTCTGAGTGGGAACCTCGGCTTTGCCCGGGGACTACCTCTGGGGTCAGCGTTTCTCATCTTTTCTCTCCTCGCTGTGTTTATGGCTGGCACTCTCTGATCTTTCTGGATGCTTATTCTACTTGTGAGGATTGACAGGCTTCCCCCAAAGCTCCATTACACATTACACGATCTCAGGCAGGGTATACAAGCCCCGTACCACCTACCTCTCTCTCTCTACACACACACACACACACACAGCCACACGTGCACACCAGAATAAGAGACTACTTGCTCAGTGGGAGGAGCGGGAAATGAGGATTTCCCAGCCCTTAAATAAAGATTATAACTGTTGTTGGGCTGTACAAAGATACAGAGTAATTAAAAAGCTCTTCAAAGAATGGAATAAGTACATTAAATCCAGTTAAATAATTTTCCAGAAACACTGCAAGCCGCCCTTCTTGCTGTTTCATTCTCTTACAATGAACCGAAGGAAGAATATCTCATTCTCCAAATGGAACTTTATGGAGTTTCAATAAGCCCCCTCAGCACTTATCTGAATCTTTAATTAGTTCTATAATATACTGATGATATCAAGCCTAATTAAATTTATATAGATAAGGCGCAATGAAATTCTAACCAAGTGAGCTGGAAAGCATATATTAAATAGTAAATTTAATGGTTCAAGCTGATAACTACAATTTTCTATCAAAAAATTAAATTCAATTTACATGTTGTATTCAAATTGATTTTGAGTGTGCAAATTATTGGAAAAATCTCCTGAATGTATCAGTAAAATTGCTAATCCAGTCTGTTTAAATATCAGTTATTAATGTCTGCATTTGCAAATAAGCCACACACATTTGCATTTTTACTGCATATGGTAAAAATTATCTAAACCTTATGCTATTTTATTAAGAATACTAAGTGATTTTTCTTTTAGCTTCCTGCATAAATTAAGGGGCCAAAGAAATGACTATTGGGTCTAAAGAAAAGTCAGCAATTCAATATACAGCAAGGCAAAGATGATACATATTTTTTGCTGACTAAAGCAGTTTACGTTACTCTTTGGGAACAAGCGATTATGATGGGAAAATCCTTCCTTATTTGGAATCCACTGGAATGGAGCCGTACACGAGGATCTGATGCCGTAATCACAGGGACAGGAGGACGAGCACATGGTTTTGGGAGGGGAAGGGAAGCGCATTGTTACGTTTATCGGAGAGAAAGGTACACACCAGAAGATTACATTTCAGCCAAGAAATATGCTTGGGAAGCAATATTAACTATATACTGGATTATTCAAAGACAAGGCCCAACCACCTGTACCATACATGATAATCAATAATTGTGCCATTCTTGGTTTTCACAGGTGACTGGCTACCATTCAGAACGATCAGCACTGAATGTGCATCTTTTCCCTTGCTGACATACAAGAACATTGAAGATGTTACAGATATTGTTAATTAATCTTCAGTGACCTCAGAATTGGCTGTATGTTTGTACAAGTTTCTGCATTGATTACTTGGGACCAGCCATTATCTGCTTTCCCCAAAACATACCTTTATTACTCTCGGATTCCACTGGTTAGAAAGCTATCTTTGAAATGACCAAATATTTATTAAACATCTATTATACGTCATGTGCTGGCATTACGGAAGATACCAATAATATGCCAATGATGGCAGAGGATAGGAAAATGAGTGTCGAGGAGTCGAGCATTCCAGAAAAGGGGTGATAGGTAGTGCGACGCGTTTTGAGGAGTAGGAAGTTGGGGCGCCTGGGTGGCTCAGTCGTTAAGCGTCTGCCTTCAGCTCAGGTCATGATCTCAGGGTCCTGGGATCGAGCCTCACATCAGGCTCCCTGCTTGGCAGGAAACCTGCTTCTTCCTCTCCCGCTTCCCCTGCTTGTGTTCCCTCTCTCTCGCTTGACTCTCTCTCTGTCAAATAAATAAATAAAATCTTGAAAAAAAAGAGAGTGGGAAGATTAAGAATAAGTCAGAACAGTCAGAACAAATGCACGGACTCACACGTAAGGAGCACTGTGATCAATGGGAACAGAAGTTTCTGGAATAAACAATGAGAGAAGAAGCTGGCCAATTAAAGAAGGACAATGAATAGGATAATTTTTATTCAAGCCTATAAAGTCTGGGCTGGGTAATTTGAAATAAAGTTGCTCTAAGGATGGAGTGACAAGTTAATTGAAGGGAAACAACATCACAAAGTATGGCCGACACTAGAAAGATACAAATACCCGCTGAAGGATTGTTGCTTTATTCCAAACGTGGGAGGGCAGTGATGTGGAAACAGTAAAACAGCAGCAGAAGCTGGAACCTTCTGGAGGAACAAAGAGTCTACGAGTCTTTGTGTTTAACAGGATATATGTGGTTGCCAAGACTGATGAATGTGCCACGGACGGTGTTAGGAAATTTCTAGAAAGTACAGTCTAAGGTTAAGGTACTAAGGTTCAGCTTTGGCAGACCTTGAGCCCGTTTTTCCAGAGAACCAAAACCAGAGCGAAGGGGCCTGTTTGTCTGTTATTAAGAATTTGAAAACTTGGGCGCCTGGGTGGCTCAGTGGGTTAAGCCGCTGCCTTCGGCTCAGGTCATGATCTCAGGGTCCTGGGATCGAGTCCCGGATCGGGCTCTCTGCTCAGCAGGGAGCCTGCTTCCCTCTCTCTCTCTCTCTCTGCCTGCTTCTCCATCTACTTGTGATTTCTCTCTGTCAAATAAATAAATAAAATCTTTAAAAAAAAAAAAAAAAGAATTTGAAAACTTAAGAAGAAGAATTGCTCGGCCCTGAATAGGATGAAAGAATAGGGGGCCAACGCTGATTCAGGTATCCCTCCTACATGGAGAATGTTCTTAAGTTCAGAAGTGGGAACTTGCTTTATGAGAGAATAAGATGAACTCCTCTCAAATGCAAAGTGAAAGCCTGTGGATTCTGACGGTGCCTTCCCCTTGTCCCAACCCCCCACAGCTGTTCATTCTGTGGGGGCCGCTGAGCACAACAGTCTGAACCGCTGGTGGGGGGTGGTCTGTTCTGAACGGGGAACTCTGAGAAAGGGCAGTGAAGAGCGAAACACGCAAGGCCCGGCAAGATGATATCATTTCGCATTACTGTGACGGCCTGTTCCCATCCCTAACTTTTGTTCAGAATGGTCCAAGGATGAGAGAGCAAATACAGAGGGTCAAAGAAAAGGGACTGGGACTCTCACAGCGCTTTTTGAAAACTCAGTCAAATCGGGGACTGCCTTGCCAGAAAACAATGAAATCGACATCCACACGGATCTTGCATCTAGTTTTGCAGTTTATGGACCCCCTGTAGCTGCATTATGCACTCCATGCGAGGATTACCCAGTTTAGACTCCAAATGTTACACACAGACATCACCCCCCCACACAGACATACAAATATCTGCATCTTCATGTACAGACTCATCTCTTCTGCACCAGGCACACCTTCGCACACGCTTGCGCGCACATGCCTATCCCCCTATCAAGCTGTACGTAACTCTCTTCCACCCACTTGGAATTCTCATTTATCAGGATCTCTGCTCACACCAGATGGAAGCAGGGAACGTGGGGCAATTTAAGGTGGGTGGATCCTTCCATGTTGCAGCCAGGAAATGAAAGGAGAAACCTCCTTTTGTGTCACCGCAAGCAGGAATGCAGGTTATGGGATTTATTGGTAGAGACACGCACCTGCTTATCTTGACATGGGCACCTTGAGCGCTCTGAGACTGCTGGGTAAGCCAGTGTTCATTTACCTGCATTCTAGGGCCCTCTCCCAGAGCCAGCCAAGCCACGGAAGGGTTCGAACTTACAGCCCAGGGAGCATACAAGAGTCCCTCGTTATTGCCGAGGGTGATATGCAGAGATAGAGGGCATCCTGCGGCTCTTGGTACAGACCTCCTCCCACTTCGCTACCTGGAAAGACGAGGGCATGGGGGCCATGCAGGGCAGCGAAGGAGCATAATGCAGAAATAGGGAAACAAGCACAACAGAGATGAGAGTAAATCAGAAGGAAGAGTCAGGGAGAGCCAAGGAATCACAAGGAAGTCACAGAGAATAAAATGGTTTGCAAGTGATTTCTCCAAAAGGATTAATGTGCCCACCTCATTCAGCTCAGCACTATCCGGCAATTTAAAAGACAAATTAGAGAGGCCAACAACGTCCCAACAGCGGACTGCACGCAGCGGCTCTGGAAGCGCATCAAGGTAAATACGAACGCCAAGAGGATCAACCCAGCACTTGGCAAAACCAGTCTTATTCCGCAGTGTGTCACAGGCCCTGGAATTAACAAAGGCTTTAATCTTTCTATGTGTTTCTATGTGTTTACTGGATCCCCCTGGGGGAGTCTCAGGCTGCCCCATCTCGGGCCGCATGTTAAGCCCGAAACCCATCAGGCAGAAGCTCCCCGTCCGCCTGGTGCAGATGCCTCTCAGCTCAACGAACTCAGACAGGCCCCATCTGCCAGATATGCTGATTCCTACACGATCAACATGCAGTTCCTGAGCCCGGCGCTTCTCAGACCTGCCTCTCAGAGCGTGATGTCTGTGCTGCGGCTCTGGCCACAGAAGGGGAGGGAGACGGATGCGGCGCCAGATTTCATTTCCATCTTGACCTTTCGAAGGGAAGTTGTGGAAAGACAAGCTACCTTTTTTAGTTCCCTGGTACTCAGAGTGCTAGGCATTTTGCACAGAACTCCCTGCGTTCAGAACCAGTTGGGAAGTAGTAAGACGCCGAGGATTACTATTTTATAACTGGAAATACTAGCATGAGAAATATGTGCTTTTTCAAGAACTTCCAGCGTTCAGGGAAGAAATGCACAGGGGAAGCTAGCAAGAGGAGGTCTCCATGCATGAGGAGCAATGGAGACAGCTCACTTCTAAATTGTGCCTGAAACATTCATGGCAAAGCGTGTGAAGCCACGGATGCCACGGCAAGACTGTCGTGTCTCATGGTCTTGGTGAAGGGTGCGACGGGTGCAGAGTCTAACACAGGGCCCGCATCTTGACAGATGGGTGTTGGAACTAATCGAGATGATACATTTGAACTTCTCTGGGTCTCTCTGCTAGAGAAATTCAATCATTATGGAATTATAATCCTCTAATGTATTTTATTCACCATCTCACGCTTTTTGATTATCTGAGCCTGATTTCTTTTTATAATTCAAAGTGTTCCAGGGAAGGAATAAAGTTACCGTGGTCTCCTTCTGTGAGGAATCCATTCCACTGAAATCCCCTTCAGTGGAGCTCCATAGGGTTCGGCTCAGGGCGCCGTGGGAGCAGCGTGCAGTCCTTTGATTGAGAAAACGTGGTCAAAAGCACGGATATCTTTACCTTTTGGTCTTTACCCTTGCTGCCTTTCATCCCTCCTCTTGTTACTATATTCAAGCTTCAAATGAGAATCAAATTCTTCTGCCTTGCCTAATTTGACTCACTTTTCCATAATGTTGGCTGACCATCCAACACATAAAAATGGGGGGACCAAGCTACACACCCTCTTGCATGCTACTATAGGAAGAGTTAGCAACTGCTGACATTTTCCTTAAATTTATAGCATTGGCAGTTTCACTTAAGCTTTAAAACCAACCACTCTAACAGGGGCACCTGGGTGGCTCAGAGGGTTAAGGCACTGCCTTCAGCTCCAGTCATAATTCCAGCGTCCTGGGATCGAGCCCCACAGCAGGCTCTCTGCTCAGCGGGGAGCCTGCTTCCCCCGCCCCCCTACCGCCTGCCTATGATCTCTCTCTCTCTCTCTGTCAAATAAATAAAAAAATAAAATCTTAAAAACAAAAACCCCAAACCACCCTAACACGTAAGCCAACTGCCTCCATTTTTAGAAATAACTAAAGCATGGAAAGGTCTGGAAACTACCGGAGGCCACGCAGCTACTACTAAGTGGGAGGGCTGGGATCTAAACCCTGGTTTGCATTGTGTTTCCATTTTGCCAAGTTGCAAAACAAGGAATTTTTGAGAAGTAGCACAGAACCCTTCTTCCTATATAGACTCCATGTATTATCACATGGCTATAGATGATCTAAAGAGAGGAAGGATCTTTTAGAACCCATGAATTATACAAAGCTAGTTAATCAAAGAAAAAATTTACTTAGCAGCTCTGAGGATCCTGATTTGATACACAGCCAGAAAGAAGGAACCTATGTTTCTAGATCTTAAGAGAGAATTACTAAACAAGGCCACGAGACAGTCCCTGTGGTCCTTCTCCCTCTATGTCTATAGCTATGTCTATAACTGACATAACTATGTCTGTAACTGATATAACTATGTCTGTAACTGATCTACAGAGACAACAACTTTTCCTTGCTAGGGGATCTATCGGCATGAAATCTGATCAGTTAAGAGAGAGATGAGATAATAGTTGTCATGCCTAAGTCTTAGGTTCATGCTAGAATACAAGTTGCCATTTCCAGGGACCTTCCGCCAAGTCAAGTCAGCTGAGTAGCGATAAGAAGGCAGCGGTCCCTTTCTGTTGCCGGTGTCTGGTTTAGAAGAGGGTGTGTGTGTGTGAGACAATTAGGGCCAGTAAGTCCGTTAGCGAGACTGCTTGAAAATGTTTCCTTGAGACAAAACTGAAGCAAGGGAGGCCAACTGTCTTTTTCCACTTGATGTTTTTGTGATGCTTGGAAGTGTCGGATCCTGCCTGGGACGACAGAGGGGGCTGTGGAGCACAGAGCCAACGGACCTTGAGGAGGGAACAGCAGAGAGCTGGCAAGATATAATATACACTCAACCGAGTATTATTCGGCTGTTAAAGAAAAAAAAAAGAAAAAGAAAAGAACAAAATCTCACCATCTGCAAGCACACGGATGGAGCTAGAGAGGATAATGCTAAGTGAAAAAAGTCAGAGAAAGACAAATACCATTTGATTTCACTCATATGTGGAATTTAAGGAACAAAGCAAATGAACAAAGGAGAGAGACACACCAAGAAACAGACTCTCTTTTTCTCTCTTTTTAAACACTGTATTTATTTTTACGAGAGACAGAGAGAGAGAGAAAGAGGGAGGGAGGGAGAGACTGAGCACAAGAGGTGAGGGATGGGCAGAGGGAGAAGCAGACCCCCTGCTGATCAGGGAACAAGATGCAGGCCTTGATCGCAGCACCCTGGGATCACAACCTGAGCCGAAGGCAGACACTTAACTGACTGAGCCACCCTGGCACCCAAGAGACAGACTCTTAACTCTAGAGAAGAAACTGATGGCTACCAGAAGGGGAGGTGAAGGGGGGGGCGGGGGACACAGGTGATGGGGAGTCTCATGATGAGCACCGAGTCTTATATAGAGTTGTGGAATGTTTTAAATGTCTTAAGTCGCTGAGTCCCTTCCCTTTACTGTATGGAGTCAAATGTATCTAACAGATAAACCTGGTGTGAAAGACAGAAAGTACAGCTCACTCGCAATAAATACCTTTCTCCTCTTTTTGGTATTTTATTACTTTGGTGTAAAAATGCTGCCCTCTATGATTTAAATAATTAACTATCTAAACCAATCTATCTAAACTTTCAACTCATCTGCTGCCTGCCCCCGCTTTTTAAGAGGACACTATTAATGACCCTTTTGTAAACTTTTCTTCCTCTCTTTATGGTCCATATTTCACCTTCCATTGGGCCTCTGGCTTCCATTTTCTCTTAGCTGCATTTTTACTTTTGCTTGTGTTGTCCTACAAGCACAACCTGGTCTCCCGTGCTTTGCCGCGTGACGTCGGGTGAAAACCACAGAGGACATTTACATCATTGCGAGTACCGCGTGCGGCTCGGTGCCCGGCCCGGTGCTGTGTGAGGAGTACACTTCGCTCTCTCTTGCTCAGTCATAACCGTGAGGCGTCTTCAACAGCATGCTTCTGGAACTCTGCTTTGTATTTGGACCATGAATTTTTTCTACAGTTTTTCTTTTCCCCCCTCAAAATTTCAGATTGGCTTTTCTTTTTCTTACATTGTTTATATTTATCATAGCTTAAGGGTTGTTGTTTTTTTTCTTTAAATTCTTAATCATGCTATGCATCTTCTTGAGTCTTTCTACTCCCAGAGCTCTTTTCCTGGGGGTGTTGTGTCCTGTCACTACAAATGGGACTTGATCCTTCTTCAAATCTCCTTCAAGGCTGCCCTTTTGCTGTTTTTCGAAGTGGAATCGAGAGCTTCTTTAGACATCATGTTTTTTAATTTTTTGGTTTATTTACTTGCTTTGCTTGAATACGCCCTTATTTCTCCAGGAAGGAGAGCATGTAAAGTAAACTCTCTGAATTCTTAAAATTCTAACCATGTCTTCCTCTTGCCCTCAGCATGGCAGATAGACCCTTTGGATACACGTTTCTAGGCTGAAATCATTCTTCCTCAGAGCTGAGCAGGTATCATTTCATTACTTCCTAGCACTTAGCGCTACGATCACAAGCCTGACGCTGGCTGACTTGTTTTTCTCCCTCTCTCGCTGAAGCTTTTAGGAACTTTACTTTTGGCACTGTGATGGTTCGCGAGGCTGCCTTTAGGTGAGGCTGTTTTTTTCATTCACCGCGCTGGGCTCCCAATAGACTCTTCTACTGTGAAGACCTGTGCCCTTAGTTTTAGAGAAGCGTTTCTACCGATTCGGCAGCACTTTCCCTTCCCTTTCATTTTCTCTTCTCTTTTCTTGTGACTCCAATTAGTGGGATGCTAGCCTTCCTAAAATGCCTCTCCTCTTGGTGGGAGAGAGTTCTGCCTGCGTGAGTTATGTGGGGGGTGCTGAAAATGCTAACAGGTAAGTCCGTTTCTCTTGTGGGCTAGTGGGTGGGGTGCCAGCTGTCAGGTGGGAAACCTCTTTTTCTGATGCCACATGAAGACGGTCTGTTCTGGGGCTGTGACAGCCATACCAGATGCCCTGACTTTCCCCAAATATTTCCCAAGATGACTCTTTCAGGGATAAAATCCGGGTGCTGGCGTTTTAAAGGGGTGAATAAAATATGCTCTAATGACATTTTCATATTTATAAAATTTTCATTAATCCTTTTGCTTTCAGTCTCTCTCGGCATTCCCATTTTTTTTTTTTTAAAGATTTTATTTATTTATTTGACAGACAGAGATCACAAGTAGGCAGAGAGGCAGGCAGAGAGAGAGGAAGGGAAGCAGGCTCCCTGCTGAGCAGAGAGCCCGATGCGGGGCTCGATCTCAGGACCCTGAGATCATGACCTGAGCCGAAGGCAGAGGCCTTAACCCTCTGAGCCACCCAGGCGCCCCGGCATTCCCATTTTTAACTGTGGGTTATGAACCTGGAACTTCTCCAAAGTGCTTATTGCACATTCTAGTCAGAGGTCCCCCCACCCCAGTTTACCCATTAATTGTACCCCATCTCCTTCCCATCTTCCAGAAATCTGTTGACCACCTTTGTTCACTGGTAACCCCCCTCCTACTCTTTCTCTGCTTGAATGGATTCTTGTTTATTTTTCTGTGGAAGTACAGTCTTGACGGCTGCCATCTTGAATCCTACATATTTTTTAACCCTCACAGGCTTTGATAAATACTGGAGATGATGCAAAATGTTTTACCACAACTTTTAACGTACGGCACTGAAACTCAGTGTGTGCTCAGGGAGAGCACAGTATTGCCTATTGTTGGCACATGAGCAGGCCCATGGTGAGGGGACAGGGCTGAAGCTGTCCATTGGGCTTGGAGGAGCTTCAAACCGCTATCAACTCCAGAAACAAGCCAAGAAGAGAGACGTGGGGCTCGAATGTGTTGACTCTTAAAGACGCAGGATGCTTGGAGCCCCCAGGTCGAGTCTCACTGAGAGGCCCAGCTGCTTCCACAGGTGACTATCACAGCCCCCTCGCCCCATCAGGCGGAGCCACCCAGCTCTGGGCTGGGCTGGTCCCAGCTGGCGCCACTGCTCTGAGGGCCGTAATGAGCTGAGGCAGTGCAGGGTGTCTGTCGGATGGCTCAGAGCCTGGGGTGGTGAGCAGCTTCTGCACCTTGATGTGGCGTGGAGAGGTGCCAATCAGCCCCATTAGCAGCAGGAAGACAGGGGCAGAGGCAACAGCTTGTGTGTGAGGGTGATGACAGCAGCCATAGTGACGACAGGCTGGCAGCTGCCACCAATACGAGTGGCAGCCGCTGGACAGTGACAGCAGCCACAACTGCAGGAGAAAGTGGTGACAGGCTTAGGGCAACACACACCTACCGCTTTGATATAATAGACGGAAAATCACTTTCGATATACAGAAGACTGCTTTCTAGGTAACGTGGTTCGAAGAAAAGACTTCACGATGCTTAAAGATGCCTATGACAAGGTGGCCTCTTTCTAACACCAAGGTCAGAGAACCTCTAAAGAGATTCTGTCACCCTATTTCTGTCACTGATTCCGCATTTCAGCTTGCAAGGGGGTGGGGGGCATCTGTTTCTAAAAGGGCCAGTACTTCCAGAAGGGCTGTACTCTTTGTTGTCATCAGGTGGCAATAATGAGTCATAATTTATAATCCCAGATGGTTTGGGTTACTAGGGAGAGCAGACATTCAGAATCTTAAATCATGACTTTGTAACTCCTCTCACTGCTGATTAAAACAAGCTAAGCGGAGAGATTCACGAACAAATGAAAACTCAGAAAAGAAAAATCTTTCTTGCAAATACAAAACAAAAGAATTTCCTTACATTTCTTGTGCTATTCTTAACTTAATGGGTCTATAATGGAGTCTCAGATTCTTTCTCTTTCATTAAATGAGTCTATTTTTGCTTGGGGATTGCTTTTTCTTGAGCGGCTTTCTACAGCATTGCTCCTTTCCTGTAATAAGAATGGCTTCCTCCAGCTGGGATGCAAATGTTTGTCAGATTTTTTTTAATTAATTAAGTAATTTAAAAAAATTATTTATTTATTTGACAGACAGAGATCACAAATAGGCAGAGAGGCAGGCAGAGAGAGAGGAAGGGAAGCAGGCTCCCCCCTGAGCAGAGAGCCCAATGCGGGGCTTGATCCCAGGACCCTGGGGCCAGGACCCTGGGATCCTGATCTGAGCCGAAGGCAGAGTCTTTAACTCACTAAGCCACCCAGGCGCCCCTGTCAGATTTTGAACTAGTATTACCTTTCTCTACCCTCCCAAGTGCAATTTTCTCTTTGTCTAGCTGGAAGTTCTGTAGTCCTAATTAGCTCCATAATCAACTCTTAATAATGATTAAAAAAAAATCATCAGGAGCACTAAAAGCATTCCCTTACTTCCAGAGGCAGTGTCTGTCCTCAACCACAGACAGTGATTCCCTTTTGGGGGTGGGAGGGGGAGAGAGGGAGAGAGGGAGAGGAGGAGGAAAGGGAGGAGGGAGAGAGAGAAAAAGAGAGAGAGGAGCGGGGGAGGGGGGAAGGGGAGAGAGAGGGAGAGCGAGGGAAAGAGAGCCGCTCCCTGTCATTCTTTACCATTATTCTCAATTTTAGTTCTTATTCGTTTTTTTTTTAAACAGCTTTATTGAGGTGTAATTCACATACCATATAATTCACCCACTTCAAGCGTACAATTCAATGGCTTTTATCATCTTTATAGATAATGTGCAACCGTCACCACAGCTGAATTTGGAACACCATCATCACCTCAAAAAAGCCAGCCTGTACCTTTTGGCTACCACGCCCGTGCTCCCTACCACGCCCGTGCTCCCTACCCAGCCCTGGGCAACTACGAATCTACGTTCTGTTTCTGTGGATTTCTCTGTTCTGGACTCTTACATGAATGGAATCAGAGCGCATACGATCTTTTGTAACTGTCTTTTTTCACTGAGCATACTGTTGTCAGGATTCACTCATGTGCTTCAATCTTTTATAGCCAAATAATAATCCATTGTGTGGAGAGACCGCATTTGCGTATCCATTCATCCAGCGATGGACATATGGGTCGTTTCCACCTAGCAGTTAGTAGACATAATAATGCTATTTATGGACACGTTTCTGTGGGGACATATGCTTTCCTTCCTTTTGGGTATATACCCAGGAGTGAGTCTTATGAGGTTTTAATATCCTTTCTTATCTTAGTCCTCTCCCTCTTAATGGTTACCCCACTCATCCCTCTCATTACTGAGCTCACCCTCCTCACCACGTACAAGCAGGAACTAGATCTTTATCTCTGAAGTTCTAGTAATGGTTAGCTCTCAAGTATGTTCAGGAGGTATGACCCCTTGCCAATGGATGGCCCCTTGAGGTACGAATGGATAGCGCCTTGCCAATCTGTCATAACCACCTCGAGCAACTGACTTCTTTAGGAAATGCTTCAGATATTGAAATAGCTCAAATTACATGCTTTTGTGCTTATACGTGGCTTTATTCATTAAGGAAATTAGTGGTAAGAAGCTCCCAATGGTACATGGTTCCAAAGATGTGTAAGAGCCTAAGAAGAGGCTGTTTTAAAAGGTCCACCGAGGTCCTAAGGTGAAACAGAAGCTTAAAGTACAATGAACACAGGAGATTATCAAGTCACATATTCAGGATGAGACTATCCCTAACAGCTTAGAAAAACCATTTGGGGCCTAAGGGTCCTCTCACGTCTGCTCACTAGATATGGCGAGGTAGACGAGAACGTTTGAGAACATTCTTTCAAGGAAGACAGCAGGTCAGACCAGATTCCTCTCAGGATCAAAGTAAGAATCTGAAGATTTTTGTAAGTGACCGCAACACTAAACCTGTTCAAATTGGTCTGACAGCCGGATTCTCCCTGTCTACCCAGCACTTTAAGGTTGTTTCTCTAAGTTACTAGCATGAACTCGGGCTCAGGAAAAGAACTCAGGAAAAGAACTCATATACCCTGTGGAAAAATGTTCATTGGAAGCAGAAGATTATTACCCAAATTAGCACTTAACAAGCCAGTGACGAGACTCAACCTCCCATCCTGGGCAGCTGTACCGTGTCTGCCAGTACGGGAGTCCAGCCACCCTCCACACCGACGCAGACTTACGACATCCTGGTTCTTCTGCTAAGGATATGACTTCTGGCTCCTTAGCAGCAGGAGAAGTCTCCCCCTTCAGTCTCTCCCTCTCACATAATCACAGTCCTTATATTTTGTTTTGACTTGGAGTTTAGTAGAATTCAGATGGTAATTGTGTTATCATTTCTACTTTAATTTGCTTAAGAAAAAAGATTCAAATTGATGTGGGCAGAGCAGATATTTATAGCTAAGAGAGAACATGGTAATATCAATATCAAAAGCAAATAAAACGAATAATCTTTCTGTATTTACTTAATAACAAGGATATGAGTATGTGCAGATAGTGAACAGAAGTCATAATTATTATCACATGGTAATTTCTGTTTATAGTATATGTGCTGCCGAAGCGAGCACGGTAATTTCTGTTTATAAAGAAGTGTCTGGCAGCAATATTATTCTAGTCTTAGAGAAGGAAAACATTATGGGGAGTGGGGTTAACAAGATATCCCTAGAGTTGTAAAAGAAACTAGGGAGAGGGGTTCAAACCACACAAAGATGGTGATGCTTCTTTTCTGGAGATTTTCTTTTCTGCCACTGCTCGAGGACAACGTGGCTTCCAATGGGAATGTCAACACTGGGAAAGTTGACATCAGCCTCCAGGAAGCCCTGAGTCTTGGGGGGGGGGGGGGGGGAAGGGAAAGTCCTGACGAAGGAGTCATGAAATCTGAGTTCTAGTCCTACCAGGATCCCTCACTGGCCAGTTTCTCCATCTCCCTGGGCCAGTCTCCTGTCTGTTAAAGGAAGGTGACAGATGACACCACCTCAAACCCCTTGTGAATGAAGACTTTCTAGGTTTCTGTGAAGACAAGGTGATGTAAGACTCTGACAGCCAACTGGGACTTCTCTTGACCAGATTCTACAGCCATTTCTCCCTTCTACTGCTTTCTCCTTTCCCCAGTCTCAAGGAAACTATACTTAGTTCAGTCAGGTCAGTTTTTGTTCCTTCTCCCCTCGTAGATCCTGAATCTGCGGCTCAATAGTTTTCAGCCAGGGCTGGGGAGGGAGCTGGGCTTGCTTTCCTTTCCTCCTTAGCACCCCAGAGAAGAGCTAATTAATTTACATAGAAACCTTCAGCCTCACAGGAGGGCTCTAAATACAAAAGTGCAGATTACTATTATTTCTGGGGATTTAGCATTTATTGTTAATCAAAGTGACAGAGGATAAGAGAATATATATTTTCAAAAGGCTTCTCTCTTAACCCTTCAGTAACAGTCACCACGGAACTTTATTTTTGTAGGAGCCCCTTAAATATTTGAAACACCCCACTGTCACATTCAGGGTTACAGAACAGCTCTTCCTGAGATCCAACTCAATTGGTAACTAAATGGTCCAACGGACTGTACGAACCTGATTTTCTTAAAAGTACAGTTTAAGGAGAGCAGCTGCATCCAAAAATTAGACTCTGGAAACTTCTCTATCTTTAATGGCTTTTGGTTCTGCAGAAAATGACCTTTTCTCGGTCTATAACATCATCCTCCTCTTAAATATCCCCTCTCAAAGTACAGCTCAAAACTGCATTTTTCTCTCTATTTCAGTCCACTCCTAGCAGCACTTCTGTCTAGCTCTTTCCATAAAATAATTTTGAAGTATCTGTCTCCTTTGGCACCTAATAAACTCAGTACTTCACTGCCTATGCCACTCACTTATTAAATTTCATTCATTCAGCACAATGTTATCGGGGGTAGTGATTTCTTGTTTTTGTTTTTCCAGGATCCATCCGACTTCTTCTGGTAACAGCAGCTTTCCTTTTCTCTAGAACACGTCCTAGGAAGTCCTGGTCTGAAGGATCAGCCCCTCGCAACAGGTGTGGGCACGTGGTGCAGACCCTCCCATCAGAACGCCCCTTCTCCCGGCCACAGCAATTGGTCCATAGGAAGACAGGGCCAACAGAGTCCCTCCATGACATTTGTCGTGCGGATTTTGGAAGAGAAAGGTTTTCTTTCCCTAACATTCTCTGCTAAAAGTATGATACTACTTTGCAGCTCTTATTTTGGGGAGGACAAAGGCTATACAATAATAAAGCCAAGCAGATGCAAACAGCAGCAAGAGTCTGATGGTTTAAAAAAAGACTGAGTCCAGGCTGATGTGGTTTGAATCCTTGGACCAAACTATGTCTAAACCAATCACCCCTTGAATATCTCAGTTTCATGATTCAATAAATTCTCTTTTTTGGCATAAGCTAGTTTGGATTTGGTTTCTGCTCTTCGCAATAGAAATAATCCTGACAAATACACTGGATGCCTACTGCACCTGGCACCGAACACTTATACTCTGCAGCCTGAAGTTTAGACACAGGAGAGCTAAATCCCCAAGGCAGCCCCTATGAACTATGCCTCCCATTATTCCTGCCTTTACATAGTCCCTTCTACACTAAATGTGGGCTAGCCCAGTGACTTGCTTTAACTGACAGAATGTGGCCGAAGTGATAATCCTGTGTCCAAGACTTAAGGCCTGGCAGCTTCTACTTTCATGCTTTTGGGAGCCCTAAGTCATCGTGTAGGAAATATGACTGCCGTGATGAAGAAATCACTTGGAAGAGTTATGTGGAAGGTAGAATCTCGGAGACTCAATGAGGAGAGAAAGAGAAGGAGCTAGTTACACCAACACCCCAGCGGAGCCCAGGCTTCCAGCGACCCCCACCAGTCACACATAGACAAAGGAGCGTGGATGCTCCAGGTCCAGCTGCCATCAGCTTACAGCCATGGGAGACATCCAAAGGCAATCCAGCAGAAGAACTGTAGAGCTGAGCCCCCGTCCATATGCTCAGTCAACAGAACTAATGTCATGGTTGCTGTACTTGGTACTCAGTTTGGGGATGATTCATTATATGGTAATAGATAATGGAAACAAATGTATAAAACTGATAATTAGGTCTTCTCAACTATGGGAAACAAGCTCAGGGCATATAAACCAGCCAGTTTTGCTTTCTCTTTAAAAAATTAAAAAAAATTTTTTTAAAGGTTTAATTGACACAGAGAGAGACAGCCAGAGAGGGAACACAAGCAGGGGGAGTGGGAGAGGGAGAAGCAGACTCCTCAATGAGCAGGAAGCCTGACGCGGGGCTCGATCCAGGACACTGGGATCACGACCCGAGCAGAAGGCAGACGCTTAATGACTGAGTCACCCAGGCACCCCCCCCAAAATTAAAATTTCTTGATGGATATTTAAGTATACTGTAGAATTAGCCAAGATAAAGAGATGCTGTGTAACTTTATATAAAAACTTTAATAGCGATGAGTCATCAAAGTTGACATTAGAACTTCAATAGTAATGATTAATAATGTAAAACTGAGCTTTGCTGAAGACTGAAAGAACTAAAAATGAAAATTTACTCGATTCACTAGATTTTACCATGTATATGTATGTAACAATCAAGGCTGTAAGTTGCAGAGAAGCAATTATTGAAAAGCTACTGGGTAAAATTCTCAGGTGAGTCAGGAAGAGAGGAGAATCCGATTTGGAAAGTGAGCAGGAACAAAGTGAGGCAGCGGTTGAGACCATGGCCAGAAGCACTCCAGAATCACCCCGCAAAGACAGTTTCCTGAAGATACCATGGCTGCTGCCGCTTAAACACAGAACACTGTGTTTTGCTCATGTGCCGGCAGAACTGGATGTTGACTCTTCCATGGTCACTGCTATCGGCCACTACCCCAGGTAACTGGAAGTTCCACTACTGCTGGTAACACCTCATATGATTCTCCATTACCCCTGACCTTGGAGTCCCTAGTTCCCTGATTAGTTTGGAGTAGGCGCATCTGATTATCTATTATAGGCTGGGTCCCCATACAAGAAGCAAGCCTTGGCTTTGTGTTTTGATGATGGAGGATGGGCTCTGTCTCCCTCCAAGGCCATGCTGTGGAGAATTCTCTCAACACAGGAGGAGATTTAGAAGCTAACTGATCAAAAAATGACCAATGTCAATCATGGATCACTCCTTTTATTTTTCTTTTAAAATTACTAGGTTTGGGGCACCTGGGTGGCTCAGTTGGTTGGGCATCCAACTCTTGATTTCAGCTCAGGTCGTGGGATTGAGCCCTTTGTTGGGCTCCGCGCCTGCTTGGGATTCTCTCGCTCTTTCTGTTCCTCCCCTCCCATTTGTGCTTGTTTTCTCTCAATAAATCAATAAAATCTTCAAAATGACTGGGTTTTCTATTGATGGAACAAAAACAGCTATCTTCTCACTTTCCCCTCTCTTCCAAATATGTAAAATTCATTGAAAAACTGTAATAGTTTTTTACAAGCTATTTAAGACAACTTCATTTCATTAGTCATTGTATTGCCACCACATGTAGGTGTTTGGATACTTGGGGAATTAGGGTTTGTAAGTGGCAGTGACCCCCCTCTCCATGGGCTGTCTGGTCCTGTCTTCCTACCTACCCTGGACACTCTCTAATGCTGCTGTGTGGCAGTCCTCAGAGGTCCTATACCCCTTCCCACCTCTGTTGGGCCTGACAATAAAGGTAATTATTCCTAGAAAGACAGTAGGTGCTGCGCCAAAATCCTTTCTCATAATCCTTTTGGCTTCCTTTTGTGTATCGCTGCAACCTATAAAACATTTCCTTTCAATTTCTTGCAGGGAAGATAAAAAATTGTTACCCCTCCTTGAAGCCTTTTCAACGAAGAACACCCCAGCAACATCATTTAATAGAGTCTATAAAATCACTGAGGCTGTGGTATATCTTCTTGAAATACTAACGCGTTTCATTGTCATGAGCTGTATAGAACAACAGCTGAAATGCAGATAGAGCTGGCTTTGAATCATGGTTCTGTCAGTTGCTAGTTGTGTAGACCTTGGGTTACTTAATCTTGCAGACTCCATTTTCCCATTTGTAAAATGAAAATGCTAATACCTAGACACACTAGGTTATTACAAGGATTTCATCTGATAACCTGTGAACATCACATAAGAAGAGGGCCTTACACAAAGTGGGTGCTCAATACGTGGTAGTTATTGGTAACTGTGTGTTAACAATAATAGAATAAAAGATATTTTGAGCAGTTTGTTGTTACTATCTCGCCTTACTTGTATGTGGAAAACTGAAATGCAATGATAGAATTATAGTGCTTTAAAAACTCCACGACACAGCATGGGAAGAAAAGAAGGGGTTACAGGTGTAATAAGAGATTCTGGCTTAAACTGAGATATCATATTGCCAACAGTTTTCAACAGACAGGATACAGTAAAAAATAGACATAATGCTAAAACTATACTGAACACAGTGGTATTCTTTGATACTGGTTGGGATTTTCCAGTCTTGGGGCAAACATCATGAACACCAATGATCGTTGTAAGAAAAAACTCAGAAGTCCCAGTAAGTATGATTTTCCATACAGAAGAATTCTCCAGTAGACAACCAATTAATCAGTAAGATAAATAATGAGACAGCCAATTCTCACTGCTCTTCTCTTTGATTCTAAATATAAATGACAGTTTGAAGAGAGAGATTAATATTGGAAAGGGAAAAACTTATTTTTCTACGTAAGGGAGAGCTTGATCCAGGAGATTAAGCAAACCTTTGAAGGTAGGATTTATGATGGCTCACCGGTCAGGAATGGACAAGATAGATTTGACGGAACAGAAAAACGTAATGCTATAGTAGTTAAAAAGAGATATGAATATGTGAAATTCACATTTTTAGGGGTGACCCATCTCTAGTGCTAACTAACAGTAAGGACCTACCTATGATAATGTCATGCTGGCCAGGATATCGTCCTCACTACTGTATCTGCTTGGATAAGGACCTCTTCTAAGATAGTTGTCAAAAGGAAATTTCTCTCCTATTCTACAGGCGAGCTAACAAAAGGGGTCAGTGTCACCCAAGCACATCTGCACAGGCCCTACTGAAGAAAGGGACCCCAGGAAAAAAGCTGCAGCTTTCAATGGAAACTTTCCCTTTTCTTTCTTTCTTTCTTTTTTTTTTTTTTTTTAATTTAAAAAAGGGAAAAAAGCTATTAGAGGCTCTTTGGCTTCAGGGCCCATAATTTAAACATATGCTTTTGGTGGGAAGGAAGCTCAGAATGCCCCAGAGCACATTCTTTCCCTCCGCACCACAAACAGTAAATATTTAAGGCTCATTAGAGAAACTGGCAAATAGCTAATAGCCAACAGCCACAAAACTTAACTAAGGCAATCAGCTCCCTGGCAGACATATGCTTCCCTTGTTCAAACGTTAGTTATGTGTCATTATCATTTCAATACTTTCATCCCTGGAGAACTAGGAAACCAAGAAAAGAAAAAGGGGAAATTTCTGAAAACTGAAAAGTAAAAATGCTCCTATGCTATATAATTAAAGTTAACAAAAGACACAGACCCACTGCCATGTACGCAGAGCAGAGCGAAGCTGAAACTTCAGATGACTGATTCATCACAGCAAGTAATTACTTTATGTTTTTCACAAACATTTGAAACCTATTATTACTTTCACAGCAGCACACATCAACAGAAGACTGTCACCTAAGGGAGAAATGGGGGAACTGGGCTGTAATTAATTTCCGCTTGAACGTAGCCATGAAGCCTTTAATGTTGTCAATAACATGGTCCGGCCCCTAAAAAGCCCCAGCTGCTCCCACCTTCTTGTGTCCCCAGTACCCCCAAAATGCTTCACCAGAGTCTTTGTGAAAGAGATTGCCGTGAGGAGAAGATGATGGGGTGCTATTGCACGGAGGCGGAGGCCGGGGATCCACCATTCCCCAGACCTGCGGGGGGAGAGAGAGAGAGAGAGAGAGGCCAGTTAAGAGCCGGCCTCTCCTCCTCTGCCCACCATTCGTTCTCTCTCATGAGATTCCACTTGCAATTGAGCAAAATTGGAGGTGGGGCATTCTTGGGAGGAATTTAAGCATATAGATACCCCGTAATGGAAATCATTCCAGCAGCAAGTGAAGGCTAGATCTTTAAAGGTTAGAACACAAAGATTAAGAGTGCCTCCAGGAAAAAGCGAAATGGCTGATCTGAATAAAACCTTTCCATCAACTGGAAAACCACAGCACGGCAAAGAAGATGAAGAGCGACAGCAGATGTGACATTTATGTTTTTGAGCACCTACATGTTTATTTTTTGAATTACCGTTCTGAGCCTTATAGGACCTTTATAGGTCATGCAAAAGCAGTGGCCAGCTTCTGTTGGTCTTACTCTCCAGGAGGTGTGGTGAGCAAATGCCACAACTGGGAGCTTGACCGGAAGAAACTGGCCTCCCCTCCTTCTGTCTTCATTCCTTCATATATACACATGCCTTCATTTTTCTGTCCCTCTAGTCATCAAATATTAAAAGTGCCTGTTACATACTGTGTACATGAGAAATCTTTACAGTACTTTTATGGAATTAGACTGAAGTGTTGTTGGTTTTTTTTCTTTTTAAACAGAAAGCAGAGATTTATTTTATTTTTTTTTTAAGATTTTTAAATTTATTCGAGAAAGAGAGAACATGAGAAGGTGAGGGTCAGAGGGAGAAGCAGACTCCCTGCCAAGCAGGGAGCCCGATTTAGGGCTCGATCCTGGGACTCCAGGATCATGAACTGAGCCGAAGGCAGTTGCTTAACCAAGTGAGCCACCCAGAAGCCCAATTAGAATGAAGTTAATTTGCTTCCTCTCAAAAGCCTTTCCTGGGGGCGCCTGGGTGGCTCAGTGGGTTAAGCTGCTGCCTTCGGCTCAGGTCATGATCTCGGGGTCCTGGGATCGAGTCCCACATCTGGCTCTCTGATCAGCAGGGAGCCTGCTTCCTCCTCTCTCTCTCTGCCTGCCTCTCTGCCTACTTGTGATCTGTCAAACAAATAAATAAAATCTTTAAAAAAAAAAAAAAAGACTTTCCTGGGATAGCGTCTTCTGAGAGCTGGTGGCTGAGGCGGGGCTCTGGACCTCTGTGCCCCATCTCTGACTCTACCTTGTGCCACTCTGGGCAAGTTGGGTCTACAGCAGATCTTCTACTCAGAGCCTTATTTTTAGATGAGGAAACTTCAGCTAAGAGAGTGGAAGTGACTTGCCCAAGTTTATACCACAACTGTGGGTTGAATCGGTTTATTGGCCTTCTACTACCTCAGCGAAGTATTAGTTGGTTCACCCCCAAACTTCCAAGACCACAGTTGACTCTGCCTTAAAGCAGTTGTCATGGATCATCGTCATGGTGCCTGTCCTGAGCGGTGATGCTAATGGAGCCATTAAGTAAAACTCACCAGAAAAGGGCTTTCAGGCGAGTTCTACTTTGACTGCCTGCAGCAGGAGGAAGACGGAATCCGGGTGGGGGAAGCGAGGGAGAACTAAAGAAAAATAAGAGGCTGAGAGAGGAGTGGCCTACTGTGAGTGTCAAAGAACATAGGAAAGGCCAGAATTTCTCCAAGAGCATCCAAGAACTACCTGCGTCAGGCTCTCCAGGACACTTGCTAAGTAAACTGCAGATTCCTGCTCTGTACCCTCTTCCCCAACCTGAACTTTCTAGATTTGAATTTTCAGGGCTAGAGTCAAAGAATTCCACTTAAAAGAAGCCCCCTCGACCATCTAGCCTTTGATAACCACTTGGTTTATCTGCTTGGTGTTTTAGGAGTACAGATGGGTGCATTTGGGATTAATGATGGAATTTACCCATGGTATATGCTAGCTCTAATCTGTGGTATGGTTCTGAGAGAGTGTGTTTTTTGTTTTGTTTTTAGATTTATTTGAGAGAGAGAGAGAGAACAGGTGCGTGTGCAGACTGCCTGCTGAGCGCAGAGCCTGACGTCATAGTGGGGTTCTATCTCACGACCCTGAGATTGTGATCTGAGCTGAAGTCAAGAGTCAGACACTTAACAGATGACTGAGTCACCCAGATGCCCCACGAGAGAGTGTTCTTGAATGTCAACTACTACTGCTCCAGCACATTTCCTTGGAAGGGGGACAGACCAACAATGGGCAGTACTGAGTACCAAATGGCTAAGCAAAACCAGCCTTCCCTCACACATTCCAGTGCAGGAGAGGTCTGCCGAGCCCTCTACAGTGAAACTGCTAATTAAAGCTAATTAAAAGTGCCAGAGACTAGAGCTTGATGGAAATCAAGCGGGAAGGACAACCAGAAAAAAAATAAAGGAAAAGAAAATGTTTGAGAGCCAAGAGCCTAATTGAAAAATGAAATCATATATTAATTACACAAAGCAAACAGAGACCCAATATTTACCAAATGAGAACCCTGATTTCTCATGGCTAAGAACACAGAGAGGCTTTGGTGTTGGACTGATCAAAGTTTGAATCCTAAAACTATTATTATGTAAACTGAGAATTTGCTTAGCCTCTTTAAGCTTTAGTTTTTTTTCATCTAGAAAATGAGGTCATAATAGTTACATATAGAGTTTCATATAGAGTTTCAGTGAACCAATATAGGCAAAGCACTTCTTACAGTTCATCTCATGTACTGAGTTCAATTACATAATAGTAATAATACTTGCTCTGTGTAGAAGAACAAAACTCGACCATTCTCTTACAGCATACACAAAGATAAACTCGAAATGGATAAAAGACCTCAACGTGAGAGAGGAATCCATCAGAATCCTAGAGAGGAACATAGAGAATAACTTCTTCAACATCGACCACAGCAACTTCTTTCAAGACATGTCTCCAGGGGTGCCTGGGTGGCTCAGTGGGTTAAGCCTCTGCCTTCAGCTCAGGTCATGATCTCAGGGTCCTGGGATCGAGCCCCATATCGGGCTCTCTGCTTGGCGGGGGGCCTGCTTCTCCCTTCTCTCTGCCTGCCTCTCTGCCTACTTGTGATCTCTCTCTCTGTCAAATAAATAAAAATTAAAAAAAAAAAAAAAAAAGACATGTCTCCAAAGACAAAGGAAACAAAAGCAAAAACGAACTTTTCGGATTTCATGAAGATCAAAAGCTTCTGCACAGCAAAGGAAACAGTCAACAAAACAAACAGAAAACCCACTGAATGGAAGAAGATACAAATGACAGTACAGACAAAGGGCTGATGTCCAAGATCTATAAAGAACTCCTCAAACTCAACACATACAAAGCAGATAATCACATCAAAAAAATGGGCAGAAGACTTGAACAGACACGTCTCCAAAGATGACATACAAATGCCTAACAGACACATGAAAAAATGTTCCATCATCATTAGCCATCAGGGAGATTCAAATCAAAATGACACCGAGATACCACCTTATACAAGTTACAATGACAAAATCAACAAGACAGTAAACAACAAATGTTGGGGAAGACGTGGAGAAAGGAGAACCCTTTTACACTGTTGGTGGGAATGCAAGTTGGTGCAGCCACTTTGGAAAAGAGTATGGAGATTCCTTAAGAAATTAAAAAATGGAGCAGCCCTATGACTCTGCAATTGCACTACTGGGTATTTACCCCAAAGATACAGATATGGTGAAAAGAAGGGCCATCTTTACCCCAATGTTCATAGCAGCAATGGCCACGGTTGCCAAACTCTGGAAAGAACTAAGATAGATGCCCTTCAATAGACGAATGGATAAGGAAGATGTGGTCCATATATACAATGGAGTATTATGCCTCCATCAGAAAGGATGAATACCCAACTTTTGTATCAACATGGACAGGACTGGAGGAGATTATGCCGAGTGAAATAAGTCAAGCAGAGAAAGTCAGTTACTGTATGGTTTCACTTACTTGTGGAGCATAAGGAATAACATGGAGGACATTGGGTGAAGGAGAGAAGAAGGGAGTTGGGGGAAATTGGGCGGGGGGATGAACCACGAAAGACTGTGGACTCTGAGAAAGAAACCGGGGGTTTTGGAGGGGAGGGAGGTGGGGGGCTGGGCGAGCCTGGTGGTGGGTATTATGGAGGTCACGTATTGCATGGAGCACTGGGTGTGGTACATAAACAATGAGTTTTGGAACACTGAAAAAAAATAAAATAAGAACAGTAATACTTGCTCTTATATCATCACTGCAAGAAAGTAATTTAGGCCTGTAGGGAGTTTATACTGAAGCCAATTGTCTTCTAGAAGCTGTCCTTGTTTCAGTGAAATGAAAGTGTGGAGTCCTAAGTCTAGGCACATGTTTACTTCTTGGTAACGTACTTATATTTAGCTAAGGATGCTCTCTGAAACATACATGGAAATTCGTATTTATCAAACACTCTGAAACACAAATCACATTCATAAACATTTTAGATTGCTGTTACAGAGCAGCAGAGGGGAAACAGACCCACTGAGAAACCAAAAACAAAACACAATTATGGTAACTAGTCAGAAGAACTGTCGAACGAGAAAGGCGCTGGGAGGAAGTCAGGCCTTGATACGGTTTGTATGAGCTTTAGCTGTTTCCGTGGCTATCCCAAAGGCGCCTGTTTCCTACGTTTAAGCACCAAAATTAAACAGTGTATCTTCATTTAGAAAACAAGAAAGGTCATCTTCCAGCCTCAAGTTTTTCGGTAAGAATTCTAATAAAGTCAGTAAATGATCATTCTTGGGCTTGAGTCAAGAGCAAGCTTCATATCTTTTTAGTCCATATCTTTTTAGCACGATCATTTCCTGGCAGAAAAATGGCCTTGCTGGGTGAATTAATTTAATTTCCTAACTGTGACAACTACAAAGGTAGTGCAGGGTATATAAATAGCACAATTTGATGAGAGATTTTGGGCAAGTCACTTCTGATTTCCAGTCCTTGGGATCTTTATTGGAAATAATACCGCCTGTCATCTATGCTAATCTCTGAATCATTCCAATTCCAGGACATGTGCTACAAAGGGAAGACTACAGCTATTTGCCAGTAATCTTGAGGAACCCTGAATTATACATCGCCATTATATATGTACAAGGTATGGTGACATTAATTGAGCATAATCAAAAGAATTCTTTCTTAATCAGAGCCTCATACATAAGATATAACCAATCAAACATCAATACGGACAGGTATTACTTTTGAGAGCTTTATACTCATTTTGGGGGGTATTCTATGGGAGATGAAGAGCCCCCCCTTAGACAATTAGCGATCAGTTAATTGCTAGAAGGCATGGAACCTACTATGAGTGCCATAAACACAGGAAAAGTAGGTGAGTAGAAAGAAAGATGATCAGAAACAGTGTAGGAAGGTCAAATGAAGGTTTAATTAGGGAGATGTAATATTATTTGTGTCTGCTTATACAAATTTTAAAGAAAATTTTCTCAGAAATTAAGCCACATAAATTTTGTTTTATTATTAAATTTTATTAATGAGTATATTTCCTCCTACCAGGCAGCAAAAACTATTTAATGCATCATATTTTCAAATTTACTCTGGGCCCCAAGAAAGTCAGGGCTAGTGTTGTATCACCATTAAATTCAAGAGATATAATAGAATTTTTAGGGGGCACATCATTAAAAGAATTTGGGTAGCAGACAAATCTCTCCTATAAAATTTATCACAAATCCACATGATTAATAATCTTGAGTTGAAAATCTGGAGTTTTACAGGTAAGGGTTTGAAAAGGGATAGGTTATTCCAGGATTGGAGAAGCAGCTAAAACCAATGGCAGAATAAAGGTGGGGAAAAAAATTAGCAGAAAAAATATATGAAAAATACATACATATGTAATTTTTCAGAAACAGAATTGGTTTTCCGGCAATCAAATGACATTTTATTTAATTGGGGGGGGGGCATTTCATGTTTTCAGCTGAATTATCTCCAAAGCCTACTTCAGAGCCAGTACCCACTCTTGATTCCCGGGAGTGATGGGGATTTACGGGACCACAGATATTCATCTGTCTGGATGTCTGTGGGCGTTTCCAGTAGATGGCAGCATGTCACTGCTAATTCCTGTCAGGCTACACCCTGGTCAGTTCAAAGAGGAAAACCCGTACCTCTGCTGCAGAAAACCAAAGGGCTGTTCCTGGTGCAAGAGGTTTTTTGTGAAGGAAGTCGGCCTAAACAGCCGCCTTGGAAGGAAATTCAAGATTTTCAGCCATGCCAGAGATCATTCTTGGCCTTAGATACAGCACAAGGTCAAGGATAAAGCAGGGGTCTGAGGTCATATCTATTCAGTTTCTAGGCTGAATCTGTCACCTGGAGGAAGTGCCTCAACAGTTTCCCTCATAGGGGAGTCCGAGAGGCTAAAATGGGACAATGCTTTAATTTACGGGGAAGAAAGGTGCTACATGAATTCATGGGCAGGGGGGAAGGACCAGTTCTTTGCAGCAATCCTGTCCTTTTCTGCTTTTGTAACTTCCCTACCCTCTTCTCATGCCCTTTATATCCTGGCGGGCACGGTCCTCTGTCCGCAGTGCTGATTTCCCCTAAATGTTTTGAACCTCAGGCCTAGGCTGATGATTCCCCAGGTCTGTTGGTTCAGGACAGCTCCTCCCACCCCCAGCTTCTAGCTCACATGTCCAGTTGTGTGTTAGACATCTCCACTTGGAAATCTCACAGGCAGCCTGCACTGATTACATCCACTGATGACCTCCATCAGACCTCCCTCTCCCCATTCCTGGAGGTTTACCTTTAAAAAAAAAAAAAAAAAAACAAACCTAATTGGCTTTATTCAGTGATTTCTGAATCAGGCAGCATCCTACCTAGCAAATGGAAGGGTGGTCCTAGGACCCACCCATGCCAGAAAGTACCCTGATTCCTTTTTCTTTATTCTCATGGTTCCATCACTCTCTAAATCCTGCCGATTTTAGCTCCTATGTAACTCGCAACTCCATGTCCTCCATCTCCCCCAGTTTGGACCTGGTTCAGGCCTGCACCCTCTTGACAATCACCTTCCACTTGGCCTGCAAGGCCTGTGGCTTATCATCCCCCTGTCCACTTCTCACCTACCTGCTCAAGTAATCTACTTAGAATACAGACCGACCATCTCGCTCTTACGCTGAATCCATTTTCCCTACAGGATCAAGTCTGAACACCTTATCATCCACCCCTCCCCCCAGAGTCTTCTACCACTCTCTTCCTCAGGCATATGCCCCAGTCACCCTGAACTGCCCTCTCTCTTCCAAATGGCCCCCTCCTCATCCTGGATAATTCTGCTTCAGGTTAACATGAAGCATCACCTCCTCCAAAAATTCTGCCTTCATCTCCTACCTCCCTAATGGATTGGGGAAACTCAAAAAGTTAGGTATTGCCAACACAAAATCCCCCCAGAGATGTAAGTATAAAACATGGGCTACTTATTTCCTGTGACAGGAAGCTTTCAAGCTTTAAAGTTCAACCTCTTTTTAACAGCCTTATTGAGATATAATTCACACACCATACAATTCACTCATTCAAAGGGTACATTTTCTATGTCTTTTTGTATATTCACAGGATTGTACATCCATCAGCACAATCTACTTTAGAACATTTTCATTATCCCCAAAGGGAACCCATGTTCCCATTTTCTCCCGACCCTCCAGCTTTAAGTAACCACTACTCTATTTTCTGTCTCTATAACTTTGCCTACTTTGGACATTTCCTATGAATGGAGTCATATACTATATGGTCTTTCATGACCAGCTTCTTTCGTTTAATGTAATGTTTTCAAGGTTCATGCACGTTTGTCATTATGGATCAGTACTTTTCTTTTTATAGCTGAAAAATACCTGTTGTGTGGGTTTATCACACTTTATTTCTCTGTCAGCTGATGGATATATCTGGGTTGTTGCCACTTTTTGGCTGTTACGAAAATTTGTATACAGATTTTTATGTAGGTGTAGATTTTCATTTCTCTCAGGTAATACCTAGAAGAGGAATTGCCAGGTCATAGGGCAAGTGTGCAGTAAGTCTAACTTTTTGAAGACCCGATGCACTGCCTTCCAAAGCAGCTCTGCCATTTTATATTCTGGCCAGCAACGTCTGAAGGATCCGGTTTTTCCACATCCTAACACTTGCTGGAGTTGGACTTTTTGATTACAGCAATCCTAGTGGGTGTAATGTGATTATCTCATTATGGTTTTGATTTGCATTTCCCTAATAACATCTTTTCATGTGTGTATTAGCCATCTATACAACTTCTTTGGAGAAATGGCTATACAAATCATTTGCCTATTTTTTGATAGTTTTTTCCCAATAGTTTTAGACTTACAGAAAGATTGAGAAGACAGCACAAAGATTTCCCATGTGAATTGCACCCAGTCTCCCTATTATCAACATCTTAGTATGATATCTTTATCACAACTACTGAATATTGATATATTATTTATTTTTTTAAATAAGATTTTATTTATTTGACAAAGAGAGATCACAAATAGGCAGAGAGGCAGGCAGAGGGGGGTGGGGGGGAAGCAGGCTCCCTGCTGAGCAGATAGCCCTATGCTGGGCTCCATCCCAGGACGCTGAGATCATGACCTGAGCCGAAGGCAGAGGCTTAACCCACTGAGCCACCCAGGTGCCCCGAATACTGCGACATTATTAACTAAAGTCCATAGTTTATTCATATTTTCTTGGTTTTTACATAATGTCCTTTTTCTTTTCTAGGATCCCTTCCAGAACACTGATTACATGGAGCTGTCATGCCTTCTTAATTATTTATTAATAAAGATTTTATTTATTTACTTGAGAGAGACGGAGAGAGATCATGTGTGCACATGGGTGGGGGGAGGGGCAGAGAGAGAGGAAGGAGGAGACTCTCTGCTGTGTGGGGAGTCTGAAGTGGGGCTCCATCCCAGGACCCTGAGATCATGATGTGAGCTGAAGTCAGATGCTTAACTGACTGAGCCACCCAGGTGCCCTGCCATGCCTTCTTAGTCTTGTTTTGGCTATAAAAGTTTCTCAGACTTGCCTTGTTTTTGATGACCTTGATAGTTTCAAGAAGGACTGGTATTTCTTTCATAGGATCCTCCTTTACTGAAAACTCTGTGATGTTTTCCTCATTTATATGGGGGTTATGGGTTTTGGGGAAGATCACAGAGGTAAAAGTATCATTTTAATCCCCTCAAATCAAGGGTATATCCATCAACATGCTTTGTGTAATTTGGCGTTGACCCCTGATCACCTGGCTGAAGTACTATTTGTCAGATTTCTCCACTATCAGGTTACCTTCCTCTGACTCCTTATGTACTCTTTGGAAGGAAGTACCTAAGAATGATCTACAGTTAAGAAGTGGAGAGTTAGTTTCCTTATTTAGGGTAGTAGCTATGTCATTCATTTGGAATTCTTCTGTATAGGAGATCTGTCTCTTTTTCCTCACTTATTAATTTATTCAATCATTTTAATTGTATCACTATGGACTCAAATATTTATTCTGTACTTTGTGTCATTATCCAATACTTGATTTTGTTGCTCAAATTGTCCCAGCTTTGGCCATTTGGCTCTCTTTCAGTTGGCCCTTGTGCCTCTGTGACACATTCCTGTCCAAGTGGTGTGCGTGTGCATGTGTGCGTGTGTGTGTTTAGTACTTCCTTAACTTCTGGATGTTCCACGCTCATTTTATATATTTTCTGTCCTAGTCCTAGAATCAGCCATTTCTCCCAGAAGCCTTGGATCTTTCCTTGGAGAAGAGAATTAGAAACCAAGATCTGGACACTAGATGTGCTCATTACTGCTGGGGTGCCTTTACCTATTCTTTAATTGGGTTTTTGTCTTTGTATTATGGAGTTGTAAGAGTTTTCTATGAATTCTGGATACAAGTCCCTTATCAGATATGTGATACGAAAATATTTCTCCTATTCTTTCAGTTTTCTCTTTACTTTCTTGATTCAATCTCTTATTGAGTTAAACAAATATGGTGTGTTCTACTTCTCCATATAAACCTATGTCCTGAGGAGGCATTTCAAACAAGATTTCTTTCTCCTTTGGTTTCCAGATTCCAAATAGTTCCTTCTTTACCAGTGGGATTTTTCTATTGGCTACTGTGAAGATGTCCTATGTATGTGTATTACACATAGAAGACATAGGGCCTTACTGGTTAAGTAAACATATACAGAACAGCTCCAAAGCTAAACCAGAGTTGCTGGAAGGGGGTTGAGGGCTGGAGAAGGGAGGGGTGGAGCTTGGAGGAGCACCTTCCTTAAAAATAAAACCATTCGGTGTCCTTCTAAGAGAGATCGCAACTCCTCTTTATCATGGGAAACACATGATGAATAAATATGCTGGGAAGAGCAGGGCTTTCTTAGTAACCATTCAGTGAGAAAAGAGAGGGCGCCTATTTGGTCTTTTATATATTACACCAGAAGCCTCTAATTGCATTCTTGTTTGTCATGAATGCATCAGACCCCACCACAGAACTGAGCAGTGAGAGGTCTATTCCCAAAGTTGTGTAGAGAAGATTAAGGAGTGCAAACCAAAGCATTTCAGCCCTCTTGTCAGGTCCACCAGTACCCCAATTCTCTGTCCTGAGCTAACTTAAACTACTAGCACCATTTGACACAGATGAAGACACTCTCCTCTTAAAACACTTGCTTCTGGGAAACAGAACTCTCTCCTATTTTCTTTCCTGCTCCTTCTCAGGTTCTTTTGCTGGTTTGTCCTCAGCACTCCAACATCTCAACAGTGGAGTATCCACCCAAGGCCCAATTCTTGGATGGCTTCCCTTTTTCTATGCTTCTTGTTGTCAATAAGATCTCATTTCTCATTCCATCTCATGGCTTTAAATCCCATCTACCTGCTGATGATTCCCAAACTCCTATTTCTAGCCCAGACCTCTTTCCTGAATACAGATTTGTACGTTTAGCTCTCTCTTCATGATTTCTTTTTTAAAAAAATATTTTAAAAAATATTTTATTTATTTATTTGACAGAGAGAGAGAGAGAGATCACAAGTAGGCAGAGAGGCAGGCAGAGAGGCAAGCAGAAGCAGGGGGGCTCAATCCCAGGACCCTGAGATCATGACCTGAGCAGAAAGGCAGAGGCTTAACCCACTGAGCCACCCAGGCACCTCCTCTTCCTGATTTCTATTCAGATGTCTAACGTGCATCTCAACCTTAGTATTTCCAAACCCAAACTCTTGATACCTCCTTCCGATCTGCCCCGTTTCCACCTCCCCAAACTCAATCTGTCTTTCCCAGTGTCTGGCGTATTTTCATTTCAGCAAATCAAAACTGCATCGTTTGAAATGCTCAGAAAAAAACCTTGGAGTCACTGGTTTACTTCCAATCTCTCAGAAAATCCTGTCAGATCTGCTTGTAAAATATAGCCTAATCTGACCACTTCCGATCTTCTGCAGTGCCGCCATCTTGGCTTGAATCACTACTATCTTTCACCTAGTTTCCTGACAGCTCCTTCTGTTTTTGCTCTTGCCTGCAACCTCCCCTCCCCAAATGTCTACTTACAACATAGTAACCAGGAGTGATTCTTTTACAGTTTAAGTCACATTATGGCAGTCACTGTTCCAAACCATCTGATAGCCTCCTATCTCACTCAAAGTAAAAACCAGTGTTAACACGACAACCTTCAGGATCTCAGCTTCTTAGATGAAACCTGTGACCCTGTCCCTGACTCTTCCCTCTGCTCATTCACTTCATACAAACTGGCCTTTCTGCTGTTCTTTAAATGCCAAGCGTACTTCTCCCTCTGGCTCTTTCCTCTTGTGTATCTTTTCCTGGTATGCCCTTCCCTTAGATATCCACATGGCTTGTTCCCTGTCTTCCTTTAGATTTTTCCTCAATTGTTACCACATCACTAAGGGCTTCCGTGACCACTCTACAATTGTGGGTGACCTTCGTTACCCCGGCATACTCTCTTCCCCTTCCCATGACTGATTTTTCACATAGCATATATATAAAATCTTTTTTATACTTTATATTTTACATTTTACTTATTTAAATACTTTATATTTTACTTATTTAGATACTTTATATTTTACTTATTTATTAGTCTGCCTTAACTGCCTGAATTACAATAGTGTAAGTTCCATAAGGGCAGGTCTTAAAGAGAAGACACACTCAATAAACAGCAGCTGAATGAGTGAATGAAAGAATGAGTAGAAGGGTGAGGAAACTTTGTTATGTGTTGGAACTTCTCCCCTTACCACTTCCTGAATCTAAGCTTTCCTTTCCTTATCTTTGTCGGATTTACGTACGAGAGATGCCAGTCTAAAGAAAATCAAAATGAGAAAAAAATCGAGGAGAGATGAAGCCTCGAAGGAAACCAGAGGTGGCAGGAGAGATGAAGGAGAAAGAGAACTGTAAAGGGACAGATGTCAGAGGGAAAATGTGGGGAGAGCAGGAAGGACCAGAAAGAAAACTCCGGACTCATCTGCTTGAATAATGACTTCACTTCAAGTACAAAGATTGTTGGAGCCACTTTGGGGACTTCAGTGCCTAGCCAGACTTCCCCCGCGGTGCAGTGCCTGGTCTCCCAGGTTGTTTCAGAGACTCAGTCTGGAGAAGTGCAAGGCAGCTCAGGGGAAGATGATTTCTCATGAAAGGAACTAAAAAAAGCCCACTCAAGAAGCCCTTCCATTTTCTAGTTAACCTGCAGTCATTTTCCAGGACAGAGTATCATCTTGACTCTAAAAATGTACAATGGGGTTAAAAGGGTCAACACCATAGCAAAGATCATTGTCTGGGGGACAGGGTTTCTCTAATTCTGGTGATTATACAGGTTATGCTGATCCTTGGTCACCTGAGGTTTATCCTCCCTAGAAATGAGAGTAAAGGTGTGTAGAAAAAGAGATCGACAGCAATGCCGCAAGTAGAAGAATCAACATAAATGGAATCACTCCACATTCTTCTTTATTACAGAAAGGGTGTTGTATTTTCCACTGGCCAGGGAGGCTGTGGACGTGAAAAACTACAAGAGCATTGCAACTTCTTGTTAAGTAAGTTTTCTGACACATGGCAACTAGTGATTAATTACTGTGTTAGAAGATAACATTCCTATAGAGACTTGCTGGAAGTACAGATGCTGCCCATGCTTGATTAGACACTGCTTAAGGAACGCCGAGGCACACTGCTGCAGTCTATTATTTCTGGCTATTTTGGTATTGCTGTTATATTCATTTTACATAGCTTCAAATTCAGTGGAATCGATGGAGCCCATTTCCGTGAAACCCATCCTACCAAAACCAGAAACAGAAAAAAATAAGGCCATAAAATGTGTCTATGTATGTTCGATGTGTGAGAGCAAGAGCAAATGAAGGAGAAAGAGACAATGAATCATAGGGATACATGGTTCCTTTTGTAAAATGCTTTATGCTCTAGGGAGATGCTGTTCCTCATAAACCTGTAAGAACACCAACCCATGTCAGCTAGTGAAAACTCTTAGGGCATTAAAGACAGACTCAACTTTGTCATTATCCAAGTTCTTCATCAGGACCAAAAGAAGCCTTGAGTATATACCTATCCATTCATTCAATACCCATGATGAGCACTTACTCTGGGCTCAGCACTGAGAAAACAGAAAAGAGTCTCGGTGTCTTGGGACATACAAGTCTAATAGGGAGAGGTCTTCTGAGGGGTGCCTGGGTGGCTCAGTCAGTTACACGGCCGACTCTTGGTTTTGGCTCAGGTCATGGTCTCAGAGTCATGAGACTGAGCCCCACGTTAGGGTCCCCGCACAGCAGGAGTCTGCTTGGGATTCTTTCTCCCTCTCCCTCTGTCCTTCGCTGCCACACGATCTCTCTCTCTCTCATCAAATAAACGAATAAATCTTTAAAAAAAGAAAAAAAGGAGAGGCCTTCTGAACCAAGATGGGAAGGACAGAATCATCCAACGCTACATATTTATGCTGCCTATTTCCTTTTATAATCCATCCAGAGTAAACAGCAATAGTAGCAGTATCTCTCCCAAGCGGTCACATTTCAGGTCACACCCACTGCCCTGGACATCAGTCCCAAATTCATCCATAAAAGGCACAGCTCAGTTGCCATTTAATTACTTCCTGAAGAAGCAGTGCTGGCACGCAGCCCACTGATGCTAACCTCAATACCGCCCAGTCAGCATTTCATTATCCAGGTGCTAGTTTTTTTAGGACGTGTTTGAGCCCCATACTGTCTGCCAAAACCTGTTAATTTACTTATTTCAGCTAAATAAAAAAAAAAAAATCATTTAAAAAAGGATGATTGAATTTAAGAATTATATTCCTCCGAGAATTAGTAATGCTTTTCTGTATCCCTCAGGCCTCCATGTTCTTAACTTCCCCTTGTCAATGTTATTATGAACAGACTAATTCAATAATGAGATCATTCCCCATAAGAGCGACCAAATAAATGCAGCATTCAGTCACACCTGGTTTCCCTAATCTGAGCAAAGAAGGCTTTCTACCACATTTAGCCTAAAATAGGGAATTTAATGAACATGCAACACACACACGCATGCACAAAGGAAGAATAAGACAGGAAAGGAGGACCGAGAAGCAGAGGAACAGCACAGCAGTGGAACAAAGTCGGGGATAGATTGGAGAAGAAAAGTTAAAAATGAAGATAACATGGTTATAGGCTTTCAAAACAAGGATCCTAGCATATATGTCTTGATAACTGTCATTGTAATGTAATATTTCATTATTTCCTGAAAGGCCTTAAAAATGGTTTCAAATTTTCTGGAACTTCTTGAGGAATCCAAAAATCAAATGAAATGACACAGAAGTACAAACGTTAGGCGGTAGAATTCCAGACGATAAAAAACAAATGACTTCCTGGCCATAAAGGAGTTTATGAAAAAATTCACCCAGGTACAAAGAGCAGTAAAACACTAAGATACCATAATCACTGTCTATCTTCTTCAAAACTGCGTTAGCTTTCACTGAGTACCAAAGGTCTGATGACTTAAGTAAGGTATACAGTGTTGAGACCGCATGAAGAGAGAATAAAACAACCCTTCAAATTCGCAAAAGTACATTATAAAGAAACGTTAAAAATTGAGATCCGCAAACTAGGAAAGAGAAAGAGTGCACTTTCAAAGGACATGGAAGGACATGAAAGGTGAGCATGGTTGATGATGAGTAACCACTGTTCACACAATGAAAACAAGAAGAGGAGAAGGGATTTCAACCGGGAAAGAGAAGAGATGAGGAAAAGGTTCATGAAAACATATATTCAGCACGTGATTTATGAAAGACAAAAAGGAAATAATCCTAATGGATTTGTAAATTTGCAAATGACTAAATAATACCTAACTTTTACCATGAAATATTTGTTCAGGTATTAAAAGTGGTACAGTGGACCCTTGAACAATGTGGGAAAGAAGGGGTGCCAACCTCCCACACAGTCACAGATCCGTGTATAATTTCTGACTCCCCCCAAAACTTCAGTATGAATAGCCTACTGATGGCCAGATGTCATACCGATAACATCAACAGTTGATGAACGCGTTTTGTAGGTTATCTGTATTAAATACTGTTTTCTCACAAGAAAGTAAGCTAGAGAAAAGAAAATGTTATGAAGAAAATAAGGAAGAGAAAATACATTAATTGTAGTGTAAGAAAAAAGTCTGCATTATGAATGGACCTGCATCGTTCAAACCCATGTTGTTCAAGGATCAACTGTCCTTTCAAGGGCTATCAGTGGCTTTGGGAAAAATAATGTTTTCAATGAAGGTTACTGATATGGAAAAATGCAATTAAACAAATATAAAATTGCATTAACATAGTTCTAACTTTGTACAAAGAGAAATCATATGCAGGCATGGTATGAAAATTCACTTGTATCCCTGGCAGAGGCACAAGGCCAGGAGAAATTACACCAAATGTCATAGCCTCCAGATGAAAGGCTTAGGAGTCATGCTTACTGATTTTTTGTTTTAAATTTTATGTGACATATCTTATGCAATAAGCAAATATTACTTTTAGAATAAGGAAGTTACTGAAGTTTTGTAGTACAAAGAACTTAGGTTGGAGAACAGGAAAACTCCCTGCCTAAGGCAGGTTACACATCCAATAGAATCATAGAGAATTACCTTCTCTAAGACTGAGGAACATCTAATTGTTTCATTTTTTCTTAAATTAACTTTTCAAGTACCAAGAATCCATTTTTCTAAGGGATTTTGATAGGCAACGGGATCTCGACTTTGGTACAAGGGACCGAGCCCGGTCCTTCTTCCTACCTTGCAAAGTCCAGGTCTGCCTCCCGCGACATGGTGATGTTGGTCAAATTCTGCTGCAGGACAAAGATGTTCCTACACATCTTCTTGATGCCGGACTCACTGATGCGTCTGAAGTACTGGGCACCATTAATGAGGATGCAGGAGATCAGATGACCCAGGCCTGAGGGACCAGCACAGATCAGCAGGGGGTGGGGGTGGAGAAGAGAAGACAGATTAGTGCCACCTTGTGTGAACTTACATATGAATGTGCAAGGATGTCGGTCTTTAAATCCTCCACAGATTTAAATGATCAAAGAAGGAGTGGAGTGGTAGTTCTGGAGTACTTATACATCGTCCTAATAGCTACAAATGGAGAGGCTTTATGTAACATACCCACTGCACACCCCAAGCCACCATGTCAAGGGCTTAGAAAATAAGCCAGTTGGTTATAAACTAATGAAGAGCACTGGAACTCTTATTTTTCTGTAAAGAGGTACTGGAAGCAGAGGAGAACACATGCAAATACAATGATCTGTTTGGTTTCCTTTTCCTCCCACAAAAAAAGACAGGGGTGTATTTTTGGCTCAAACGTTGATTTGGAACCCAATAAGCAAAAATATGTCAGTAAGAAATGGATGCATGCCGGTCACCATTCTTCAAAGCTTCCCCTGGAACTCTAAAGCTAGTCTGGCTAGTCACAAGCAGTCTACTATCTTCATGATTTCCCTCTTCTGAAGTCATAGAGCCTCCATGGTGACGGTTCAAAGCGGGCCTTCAGGATCCATGACTCCCTCTGTCTGCAGAATGAGTTCCCCTTGACGAGGACGAACGCAGAAAAGGGAGAGGAGGTACATTCTCTCCTGCCTCAGCTACACTTGTGCAGTTGCTTCCAGACTACAAACTCACCTGTACGTGCAACTACTTGAAAGGGAAGTAAAAGGCTTTTTACTCAAAGAAAAGGAGACACACACATGGAGTTTATATTTAAAGCCACTGATAGATGTGAAAAATCTCTGTAGGTTAAGTTTACGTACGATTTTACTGAGCCCATAACTCCGGGTATAATTTTGTTCTGCCAATGGTAAAATGGAATTTTCCTAAGCAGAGGCAACAAGGGGGGTGCAGTGTTTGTAGAGAATAGTAAATAATAATAAATATATTAAATAAGTAAATTCAGGGGCGGCTGGGTGGCTCAGTCGGTTAAGTGTCCTACTCTTGATCTCAGCTCGGGCCTTGATCTCAGGGTTGAGTTCAAGCCCTGCATTGCATGGAGCCCACTCCCTGCCCAGCATGGAGCCCACTTACAAAAAAAATGTAAATTCATATGATAAATACACATAACAAATTATAATAATAATTTTAAAAACCCAATAGAAGTTGTCTGTTTTATATCATTACTATACACTGGCAATTACTATACACAAATAATATCTGTGATAAGAAGCTCCTCTTTGCCACACCAAAGAAGACTGAAACCCTCTCACCCCCACTCCCCACCCCTTGGGAAATTCTGTATTATGCCTTTTCAATTGAGGAGGAAATACCACAGAGAAATATCTAGAGCTTTTTAAAACAGAAGGTCTCCAATTTATGATTTCTTCATCTCTATTCTATGTTAGAGCATTATACCCATATTTCAAGAAGATGCTGTTATTCATCAGGATTGGATGTTAAGAAATGTCTGGGCAAAATGAGAGGGAAAATCTGGGAACTGTGAATATTGATACACAGGGCTTGGAAGAGTCATGGTCAAGAGCAAGGAGGAAACAGTGTAGTGAGTGAGGAGTGACTTCTCAGATGGGCACCATAGCTCTACGCTCCAGAGGAGTGTTGTGGCCCTCAAATTCTCAGTGCTACGGAGAGAACACTTAACCTCTTAATCACTAACACTTTCTGGCTGAAGTCTTCTAGGAATAGTTCCTTTCAGAACATATCTCCATCTTTATGACATAATTTAATGGGAAAATAGGATTTTCAGTTTCTTGGTCCAAGTTTCCTGGGACATAACTGTTTCCTAAAGCAAGCAGTGGCCAAGCCTTTCTTTCCTATCTCCAGGTTCTACAGTCCTCTGCACAATGCACTTTCTTAACTGTTTTGAATAACATTGCTTTAATTCTAGAGACATCATAGATTCTTCTGGGACCCAGGACTATATACAAATAAACCAAAACAAGAAAGGAGGGACTATAGTTTGAAGTCCAAAAAGTACCACCCACGAGAGAAATTCAGCATGAAAAATTACTCGGTTGGCATTGCATGTTTAACCATGTTGAAGGTGAATGCCTTTATGCGGAAATGTCTTTCGTGCCCTTCCTTGCCAGCCTGCCCCATGGCATTAATGGAGCCAGCCTTCCTAAAATCTCTGCTGATCAGAGGTTTCTTTTCAGACAACAGCACATTCTTTGAGAGAAAACTTCCCCTTCCACCGATAATTTTAGTCAATGAGATCTTTATTTGGAGTCTTCTCATTGTATGTGTGCTTCTTTTCCTTTTATGAGCTTCTCTTGAGCTAACTCATGGTCCACTCTTACATATTTACCCAACTCTCAGGAGCGGCGTGTCAGGGAGGCAGCCAGGCCGCCATCTGCCTTATGTTGGATGAAATCTTATCAACCAGAAGCAGATGGCAGCCAGACTGTTGTCTACCTAGCCATCCGCAGAGAAACTAGGTACTGCAGCTTTAATCCAAAAAGGGAAAAACTGAACCAAAACAAACCCCAAACAACTATAAGTTGTGAACTTCAGTAATAGGGAAAGATTAAAAAAAAAAATCCTTCACCCCTTCTTCCTCCCCAAATCCTAGGGACACAGGCAAGGTCTGACCTTCAAATATATATTGGAACTTGTGCTGCTGAAGGCTGGCACTCATGGCCTCTTCAATGGCGCTGATGTCTTTGTTGAGCTTGACCACCAAAGGGTCATAATCCATACTTTCCACATTAGCCACGATGGCGTAGTTCCCCTCCTTTGCAAGGGGGATGAGATAGTGGAAACAGTGAACCCTGAAAAAAAGGCAAAGACAGAGAGGGCAGTTAGTAATACATTTTCCTGATGAAAACAATAATCTTGGGACAGATCGCCCAAATATTTAGGGCAGCGGTGGCTCTGTAAATATTTACGTCGTCCTCTGCTTGTTCACTGGAAAGCCATCTAACGAAGAAAGGAGGGATCTGGAGCAAGTTAGCTTCTGTGAGCCTCGCCTGCTTGGTCCAAACATCGGGGGTGAGGAATAAATGAGCTCTAACATCCCCTTCAAAGACCGGATTATATGCCCAGTGTGAAAAGCATTCTATCTTTCAACAGACACGGCTGTAGCAGAAAGGTGAGGCAGAGGTCACAGAGCTCCAAAGAGTTGGCTCTGGAATGAGACCATTTTGGTTCCAGTTTCCAATTCCAACATCTGCTGGCTGCGTGGCTTTAGGCGAGTTACTTCATCTCTGTCTCAGTTTCCTTATCTGGGCACTTGGGATGACCACAACACTTACCTCTAAGGGGCTCTGAGGAGATACTGAACATCGAGCATGTGGCATGGATGCCCGGCACGGTGCAAGGGCACAGCCAGTGTTGGCTACCATCACTATGACTATAATTAATCTATTACTTCAGTAAAACACTACAATAAATTTACTTATTTATTTAAAAATAAATTTGGGAATGTGAGACATGGTTTGTGCCCCGAAAGACTCCATAGCTTAGTGGGGTGGACCAAAAAAAAAAAAAGAAAGAAAAGACCGAAAGAGGGCAGTGTGTCACCACTCAGGAGCATGTGGTCCTCTGGTGAGAACCATGGAAGTCCGCCACTGGGGTGTCAGGAAAGGTTCACAACACAGGGTGACACTTAAGTACGTAAGATGATCTGAATGAGCTTAAAGAAGGACATTCCCATGTTGACACTGCCTGAGTCATTCTGACCATGTACACTTCTTAGGTTCTTTTTGGTAGTTATTGGGAATTGCCAAAAAAGTCTGAGATGGGTAAGGATTGGCTACTCTATAACCTGGGTGTGAAGCTGTAACAAAAGCAAGTTTCAGTCCAAACAATTCTTCCACACATACAGCCATTTATAAAGAAACAAAACCAAAAACCAAAACCCTCCATCCATTGGCAGACCCAGTTCAAACAGGCTGACTATAAACTCAGTGAGGTAGACAGGAAGATGTTCAGAGTCAAAATGTTACCCTTACAGTCTGTATCAGGTAATAGGAAATATTCCTAAACAAAAGGCTGCAAAAGCCTTGGGCATTATTGCTAATGAACTGTCTTCAGGCTTGACTACCATCTTTCTTTTTTAAAGTAAGGTTTATTGAGAAATAATTTATAAACAGTAAAATGCACCCTTCTCAGTGTATAGTTCTATGAGCTTTGACAAGTCTACGCAGCGGTATAATCACTGCTATAATCAAGTTGTAGAACCATATCATCTCCCCCAGAATTCCCTTGAGCCCCTGTGCAGTCAACCTCTACCCATACCCCAAGGATCTGGCAACCACTGATTCACAGACACTTCCTATACTTTAGTCTTGTCCAGAATGCCCTATAAATAGAATCATATAGTATGTGGCTTCTGGAGTTTGGCTTCTTTCACACTGCTTCAAGCATTTCTGTTTATTTGCCATCCATATACCTTTGTGTTCACAATTCTTGCCCAATATTTTTATTGGGTTGTTTCCGTATTATAGAATTTGAGACTTCTTTATATGTTCTGGATACAAGTTATTGATTAGATATACATTTTGCAAATATTTTCTCCTCCTCTTTGGCTTGTCTTTTCATCTTAGTGATGTCTTCTGAGGAATGGTTTTTAATTTTGATGAACTTCAGTTTATCATATTTCTTCTTTTTTTTAATCATATTTCTTCTTTTTTGGATGGTGTTTTTGGGGTCATATGTATGAAATCTTGGCCTAAATAACATCACAAAGATTTTTTTTTCCCTAAGTTTTCCCCTGGAAGTCTTACAGTTTTAGGTTTTAATATTTAGATTAATGATCCATTTAAAAAAATTTTTTTTAAATATTTTATTTATTTATTTATTTATTTATTTATTTATTTATTTTTAAAGATTTTATTTATTTATCAGAGAGAGAGAAGGGGAGAGAGCGAGCACAGGCAGACAGAATGGCAGGCAGAGGCAGAGGGAGAAGCAGGCTCCCTGCTGAGCAAGGAGCCCGATGTGGGACTCGATCCCAGGACGCTGGGATCATGACCTGAGCCGAAGGCAGCTGCTTAACCAACTGAGCCGCCCAGGCGTCCCTTTATTTATTTATTTGACAGAGAGAAATCACAAGCAGGCTCCCCACTGAGTAGAGAGCCCGATGCGGGGCTCGATCCCAGGACCCTGAGATCATGACCTGAGCTGAAGGCAGCGGCTTAACCCACTGAGCCACCCAGGCGCCCTAATGATCCATTTTTAATGTTTTTTTGGTAAGATTTTACTTATGTACTTGAGAGAGAGCATGTGCACAAGTGGGCAGTGGGAAGGGGTAGACAGAGAGGGAGAAGAAGACACCTGGCTGAACAGGGAGCCCAACATGGGTCTCAATCCAGGACCCTGCGATCATGACCTGAAGGCAGATGCTTAACTGACTAAGCCACCCAGGTGCCCTGATTCATTCTGAGCCAAGTTTTGTATAGGATTGTGTTATATTCTAACAACTTGCTTATGTGGGGGAAATCTAAAGATCTTGACTACTAGCTCATTTTCATTATGGGTGATCATCTAACAGCGACATCAATTAATGACAAATTTTGCCAATAAAAATTCATACTAGCATTCCGGTGCTCATTCGCAAGGTGTATACTGTTAATCAAGACACCAGTAATTGCGCTGGTTGTAGCCCCCTCTGGCATATGACCTTTCTAATATCATGAAAGCTGACCAATCCTGGAGTGGGATTCATGACAAGGGAAACTGATTACTACTGTGGTTGAAATTAAACTGAGTAGCTCTTAGCTGAAAATAAAATCATGCCATCAATGCTAAAGTATTTTTATAGTAAATTACACATGACGTAACTCCAGACAATGGGAAGACCTCGTACAAAGGCATGAGGGTATGAATGAAGGCCGGTTTTCAGGAATGACAAGTGGTTCCTTTTGGAACACACACATCACATGTGAAGACAGAGGCATGAGGTGCGCTTGGGGAGATGGGCAGGAGGCCAGTCATTATCAGCTTTGGAGGCCATCTATGAACTCTGGACTTTGAGAAGCCACAGGGGGCCTTAGGAGGATTTTGAGAGGTAAAATGATAAAATCATATGTGAGCTTTGGCACGATTGCTCTAGCACAGTATAAAGGGTGGACTGATGCTGAAGAATGGAAGCAACTGAAAGCAGAGAGACTACTGGGGATAGTCTCAGGAACTGGAGGCGAGAGCGTATCAGATCCTCAAGTGAGTGGCATGGAAGAGAAGTAAGACTACTTTAAGGTACTGTCTTCCTCTCCCCAAATGGTTAGAGATGAAAAAAGATATTAAAGTAGCCACTGGCAAATTTCAAATTCAAAAAGTGTTTCTTTTCATCAGAGTCTGGCATGCTGTTGCTGACCTTAAGATGACTTGGCATTAAGGGTTTCTACAAATATTGCTGATTACGTAGCAGGATGGGTAATTTTCAGAAAGTACACACTTCGGATCCCAATGGTAACAGGGGCTCACTGTGGAACCCACTTAGAGTCCTCCTGATGGGAAGAGAAATCAGCTGGTGACATTCCTGGCATCTTGGACTCAAATAGCAAATTAATTTTCTTCTTCTAAAGTTCAAATAGGGGGAAAAAAAGCCTCAACAATTTTTAATGGTCTCACCATTCCTTTCAGCTCTTGGGAGTGTCATTTGCCTTATGCTTCAAACTGTGGAAAGGGGCTCCTTTTTGGTTAAATGTGACCTAAGGGACCCGGGTAAAATGTTAAATGCTCTTTGGATGGGTCCTTCAACATGGAGCCTACTGGATTTGAGAACACCTTCTGGTTTGTACTTTAACGACGTTACATAAAAATACGGGCTGCAAATATGGAGGTATTTTGGTGAATAAGATAAATTTTTGGCATCTGAAGTTGTTCTTGCTAGCGTTTCTCACTATTTTTTCCCCATTAATTTCTTTGTCTATTCTATCTGTGCTCTCCAGTGGCTTCACGGGTAGAAGTACCAGAGGCAGTACCTAACCAGCCACTTCTTCATTGCACCAGCCCCCGAGGGACAGGGCCTAACTTCTAACTCTGTGTTATGGTCGGATGGGAACAAAACGAACATTAGGAGATTATGGTGATAAGGATGATGCTGCCGTACAACCTCTGGAACTCTTGGCGCACACACAGCGGACTGCTGGGTGAAAACAGAGCCTTCAAACGACTTCATTTCCTTTAAAGAGCAACAGGTTTTGTATGGACAAACAGCACTTCTTTTGTCTGGGTTTGATTTCAAACCAGCTCATTCTCCAGAAGCATTCAGATTTTTATTGAGCACTTACTATGGGGGCAGGACTGTTCCAGGTTCTGGGGCCAGAGGAATAAAAACGGCACAGCTGACTCCCTCCTTCTAGGAGTCATCATCGTCCACTGTGGATACGGGGGAGCCCAGCACACTCCTTACTTCAGCATTGCCACAGTAGTGTACAGATGCCAGCGATGCACTTTGTTCATTTTGTATTATCAACCGTATGAACACGCACACACACGCACACACACGCACACACACACATGCTTGTTATTGTGACAGAGAATGAATGAAATCTGTCAATATTCATTTCCGGAGCCATCCACAGTACTCTCTGCCTAGCTTTACTTGTCATACTTCAAAAGGAACAAAGACAGTATGGAACATATTCATAACAAAGCAACCTGAATGTTGAAACCATGTGATATGAGAAGGTAGGAGACATTAATTTAGAAACAATAAACATGTTTAGTGCTTTGAGCAAAAATCAAGGGAAGGAAATTCTGCATCCAGGACTCTCAAACTCAGTGCTTTTGTTATTCATTCGTACAATGACCTTTTTCTGTTTTTCAGCGATTGCTGAAGGAGATACAGCAATGGGTGTCATCACGATGAATGGTTTCTTGTCAAGTTAATAAATAATGACTAAGGTATGTTCAGCATTAAGAATAGTACCATCATGGCGTATGAAAATAAAGAGGGCAGAATAGAGGTTAAGGATTTAAAAGACTAACTCAAACATGTTGAAAAATCTCCCACTGGGAATTAACTACACTACAAGCGGCTAGTTCTGAACATGGAACACTTTGTGTTCCCAACACAATCGATAGCATAAATTCCAGGAGCTGTGATAGTAACTAATTTGATGTTCCCTTGCTTTTCTGTGCAACCCGGGTAACGGGGCTTCAGAATGTTACTGATTTTTGGTTTTGTTCCTGTCTATTACATTTATCTATTCATAGAAACCACCTGATTTATTTCACTGTCAGCTTGTAAGTAAACAGAAAACAAATCTAAAAATTATCACAAAACAAATCAGAAAACATAGAGGAAGGGCTTTTCTTCCTGGACAGCTGCATGTAAGGAATATGATCAGAAATGAGATCGGGTAAAATATTTCAAACCTGCAATGCTGCTTCTCTTACTCCACTCGCAAGGTGTGGCATAATTAAGAAGTAAGCCATTGGACAAGATAATGAAGAATGAACAGAGCACAAGGAATACACAAGAAATGACATCCAGAATACATGATCAATTATGCTTTGCCTAAGCACACCTGAAAGATATCCAATTTCTAACTGGAGCCCAGACATATGAACCAAAATCCTATTTATGTTTTTAAAACCTCAACCTAGTAAAGACTCCAAATGAAACAAGAAAATGCTCTATGAACTTTAATAATGTCTCATGGTAATACAGAAGATGTGTTACTGTGCACTTTCTGATCTCGAATTTTCTGATCCTGAAGTTCCAGAAGGCCGTATCCACCAGGGGTCTGATATGGCTACCTAGAGGTCTAGTAGGTGCCTCTAACTAACCATCTCCCAGATGGAAGTCTTGATTTTCTCCCTCCTACAACCCTTCTCCTCCATCAGGCTTTCTCACCTCCGTTAATGGCCCTGGCACCCACAGAGTTACGCTGGGTCCAAAGCTACTGGTTTTCCTCGAGTCCTTTCTTTTGCTGCCACCAGCCCCTGCACCCCACCCAGGTGATCAACACATTTCAGCAGCTCTGCCTTTGGAACAGATCTCAAACCAACCCTTTTCATACCTCCTCTCTGCTGCTCTGGAGCTCATAACTGGTCTCAACGCACGCTAGGCTTCCAATCCTACTCCTTCCTATAATCCCTTTTCCAAACGATAGCTGAAGTGCCCTTTTAAACATGAAAATGAATGAATGAAGGAAGGAAGGAAGGAAGCTCTCTCCCTTGCTTAGAACCTTTCTATGTCTTCATGATGCCCTTAGAATGAAATCTGAGCTACTCACCTGGTCTACATGGCAGGGTGACGTGCCAGGCTTCACGACCACACGTGGTCAGGCCCCAGCTGCCTCTTCTGATAGTCTCACACTCCTCCTCACTTCCTTGTTCCCAGTGTTCTACACACCCTGACCCTTCTCCACTCCTCAACACTGCCAAGCTTGATTATCTTGGGACCTCTTGGTCTGAGCTTCCCTTCTCCTAGGTCTTTACACACGTGGTTCCTTCTTGTTACTATGTCACATTTTCTTTGGCCACACTATCTAAAAAACACTATCTAAAAGCCAATACCTCTTTGTAGTCAAGCCCAGCTACGCTCTGCCATGTCCAGAATGAAAACTAGCCACGTGCGGCTATCGAGCACTTGAGATGTGACCAATCTGAATTTCAATGTGCTCTAAGTGTAAAACATGCAGATTTGGAAAGACTTCGTACACAGAAAAATGTAAACTAGCTCATCCATAATTCTGACATTAGTTATATGCTGAAATAATATTTTGGATACACTGGGTTAGACAAAATATATCATAATTTATGTGTTTCCTTCTACTTTTTCAAATGTGACTCTTAGAAAATTTCAATGATCTATGTGGTTCAAACATATGGCTCACTTTGTAGTTCTATCAGCACTGCTTGATTTCATTATGGTATTTTGTTAGTTGCACTTATGTGAAATTATCTTTCTTTGTTCGTTCATAGGCTGTTTCCCCCATTAGAATGTAGCTCCATGAGAGCACGGATCTTGAGCGATTTTTTTTCTTTGCTATATCCCAATTCCTAGCACACCGCCTGGCACAGAGGGCACTTAGTAAATGTTTATTGAATGAACAAATGATTGAAGACAGTCTTTTCTTTCTACCATTTCCACAGGTGTGATAAGAGAGCCCACCAACACTAAGAATGTTCTACACTGCAAGGGAAGGAACAAGAATCCAAAATTACGGCATCTTTGAAACGCTTATCCTGAATTATGATTTAACGTAACCTCTTCTTAGGTCTCAAGTTCTTGAAGGACGGCTCTTGCATCTGTATACTCCCTTACCGATTAGCAGAGCACATTCGTGAAAAAGTCAGTGACAATAAAGTCACCATAATCACAAAGCTACCACATTCTGAGCATTTATTTTGTGGCAGGTATTGTAGTAATTATTATTTCATTTACAAAGTTTGTAGGCTAGGAATTATTGTTTTACTTTTATGATGAGAAAACAGGATCAAGAAAGGTGCATTAACTGACTTTAAGATGGCCTAACTAGCTGGTAGAGACATTCAAATCTAGAACATTCTGATGTCACAGGCCACGCAGACTCTGAATCACCATATTTGCGATACAGCATGTGCTTAAAACTTTTACAGTGATTAACACTAGAAATCACATTCAGTGTAAAAAAATTAAAAAGGACATCAGTAGTAAGAACCAAAAGTGACAGTGATATGCTCCAGAAAGACCAAGCGATAGGTGACGTGCGGCGCACTTCAGCTGCGGTCTTGGGCTTGCCTGCATCATACCTGACTTCCAGATGCAGCACCAGCAAGCAGCGGTCAGCCATATCCTGGAAAGATCTGGCAAGTTCACTCAGCGTCTGCATGATCTGCTCTGACACTGGGGGCAGATCCATGGTCACGTGGCTCTCCTGAGCCGGAGACTGCACTGAAAGGAGAAGAAAACACCAGTCACGGCACTGTGTGCCTGGAGATCTGCTGGAAATGACATCTTACTTTGCTGTTCATCATGTTTTTACCAATTTGACTAATGTTGGTGTGGGCAGCAGTCAACATCCAAGACACAACAGGCTGTTTCTGTACTTGATTCAACACTGGCTGTTTTCAACCCATTCACAGATTACTAGAGCAGAACCTTGGCGTTGGAAATGGCCTGAGCAGGCATCCGGCCCAACCACGTGGTCGAGGCCTGTGTCTCTTGCACATGTTCTAGTGATTGCTGGGCGTCTGCTTACGTACTCTGATGGGTGTGAACGAAAACTCAGTACCTTTTAAGGCAGCCTACTCCATCTCGATCTACTGACATCTGTTGCCATTAACTTCTAATCATGGGCTCTGATTCTAGAACTTGGCAACCATTCTCATATGTGTTGGCACTTCAAGTATTCAAGACACCACATCTTTGGCTTCCTTCAAGTCTTCCCTTTTCTAGGCTAACTAACCCCAGTGTTTCAGCTATTCTTCATATAATCAGAGTGAATTGTTTCTTAATTCTCTTAATTTGCCAACAAAACCATTCCAATTGTTCTGGACAACATTTGAAATGTGGCACTCGGGACCAAACATAATAAATACCATAGAGTAGGGGCGCCTGGGTGCCTCACTGGGTTGAGCGTCTGCCTTCGGCTCAGGTCATGGTCTCAGGGTCCTGGGATCGAGCCCTGCATCGAGAGCAGGGAGCCTGCATCCTCTCTCTCTCTCTCTTTCCCTCTCTCTGCCTAGCTCTCTGCCTGCCTACTTGTGATCTGTCTCTCAAATAAATAAATAAAATCTTAAAAAAAATACCATAGAGTAGATCTGTCCTGTCTAAAGAGAATGATTAGTGCCCTTGTTCTAGATGCTATGCTGAAGCCATCTGCTATGCCAAGAAGATGAAATCTTCTTGGGTGGGGGGTAGGAAGAGTGTGCTGTATTCTACTTTATTTCATATACAGCCTACAGTCAGCTAAAAGCCCCAAAAGGTCTTTTTGGAAAATTTGGTAGAGTTACCTTCTGTATCTCTATCAAGTAATTAATAAATTATTTATGGTACTTGGACACTTTTTTTAGGAAAATATTGAACAGCAAAAATGCAAACTCTATTTATATCTAGACTTCTGTTGCATATCCAGTTCCCCACAACTTCTCAAAGATCACCAACAACGAATTTGGCAATTTCATTCAAAAGTTCTTTTAGTATTCGAGAGTTTCCAAGACAGGTTTTTTTTTTTTTTTTAATTTATTTATTTGTCAGAGAGAGAGGGAGAGAGAGCGAGCACAGGCAGACAGAATGGCAGGCAGAGGCAGAGGGAGAAGCAGGCTCCCTGCCAAGCAAGGAGCCCGATGTGGGACTCGATCCCAGGACGCTGGGATCATGACCTGAGCCGAAGGCAGCTGCCTAACCAACTGAGCCACCCAGGCGTCCCCCAAGACAGGTTTTGAATCCTGTTTCCACTACTCACTTATTATGTGACCAAGAGCTAAATACTTAAATTATGTCTGCCTCAGTTTCTCACTGTAAAATGGAGATAATACCACCTACAGCATGGGGTTTTGGGGAGCATTAAATGGGTTAATGTGGGTAAAACACATATAATAATAGTATATCAACCTCACTTAATATTAATATAAATAATAAGCAATTGTTATTATTCTTTAGCATGTGATTTGGCCAGGTTAAGAGTTTTAAGCTTAACTATAGTGACAAGCTACTTAAAAGATAATTCCCTTGAGATTCCATTATCAGTATTTTTTGCTTTTCCACCTGAAAATCCTTCTGTCAGAGGATGCAGTGTCTTTTGGAGGAAGGGCACTTGGGGCCTGTGAGATCTGGCAAAGCATCACTGACAGGTTCAGGAGGGGTTCCCCTTATAGGGTAGAGAGTCACAGGTGGCTGTGGCAGGGTCTACAGCCACAGGCTGTCAGAACTGCATCTGTTTTTGGACTTTGCTATGCCCAGAGAAGGGCCCAGAAAGACCCCAGCCTCATAGGGCCAAGTTCTCTGGGAAACCAGACTTGAATAAATTCAGGTATTATGGCAAAGATTAAACAAAAAACAAATTTGGGCCAAGGGAACGGATCTGTAAGGAAGAATGAAATGTAATGATGTAGATTTCAAATTCCTACCAGCCTTGGCATCACTCAAGAGGCTCACTAACTCCACCCACAGGAGAGTGGCTACGGCACGGCAGCCCCTCTCCATGGTGAACACTGCCCAGCCTGTAGGACTGCAAGACGAGATCACCGCCTTCGTAATGTTTTCTTCGAGCAGGCCACATGAAAGCAACTATAAGGAACACTAGTCTAATATTTCAAAGCATGTTAGGGCTTTGAGCCCTTGGACTCTGCTGCTGAGTGACACTGACCGTCGATTGAGAGCTCTTTATGTGCCACGATGGGGGCAGAAATCAGACCCCAAAGAGATCAGACTCGTGGCTTAAGGTCCAAAGTTATATCAATCTCCTAACTCCATCAAAGACATTTTGGACAAATTCAACCAAGAAGAAAAATCCAAGTAGATGAAATTAATGGAAGATAAACAGTCAAGATAAAACTTGGAATGAGTGAGGTAAAAGGAGTTTAGAAAAGCAGCACGTTGCTCATTTCACTGGACTGTTATTTACAACAAAAATGTAACTTTAGTAAAGCGACATGAAGCCTCATGCCCAGAGTTCTATAAAACTCCTGTGAGTTCCTGAGGGCTCCCTGAAACTTACAGAGTTTTCTTAACAAGAAAGAATATACAGAGCAAAAAAATGCTGAGCATGGCAAACAGATACAACACAAAACAGTGAACTCTCTCTTAAATGTCAAATGGAAACCTACAAAAAAGCAAAGCTGACAGAAGAGTCTGGGGATACACTTGAGATAGGAGGTTACTGGACACACACCTGATACATCCTTTTAGAGGCCATGTGGTGGTTTATCTTAGGGATTGCTCTTCATATCAGCAAAGCCCACATATATTGGACTTTAAAAATATCAGTACTTGGGGTGCCTGGGTGGCTCAGTAGGTTAAGCCCCTGCCTTTGGCTCAGGTCATGATCTCGGGGTCCTGGGATCTAGCCCCACATCAGGCTCTCTGCTCAGCAGGATCCTGCTTCCCCCTCTCTTTCTGCCTACCTCTTTGCCTACCTGCAATTTCTCTGTCAAACAAATAAATAAAAATCTTCTAAAAAATATTAGAACTTGATCATTTTATTAAGATATACACTTTGAGTTGTTCTGCTAATACTAGGGATGGGTCCCATCAAATCATTCATAATATCCTGCTCCTCCTATAGCCACTGTATAAAAGCAGGCATCTTGGAGATTCTCAGCTAACTAATCGTGGCAGTAGAACTGTGGCTTTCTGTACTAAATTGATCAGTTTATAGGAGGATGCTGAAGCTTGCTCTCCAGGGCAGGCACTCCCTGTTAGGTAAACCAAGGCACATTTCCAATTCTCCCTTGTTCACACAGCTATAGACTCCAGAAAGCTGAATGTTCGCATTTCCAGCCTTGCTCATAGCAAGAGGAGGCCACGTGTCCCCGTCTGCCCAATGACCTTTAATATAGATTCTTCTGTGGCAACTTGATCTAACCCTGGCTAATTCTGCAACTCATCTTTTTTTTTAAGATTTTATTTATTTATTTGACAGAGAGAGATCACAAGTAGGCGGAGAGGCAGGCAGAGAGGAGGAGGAAGCAGGCTCCCCGCTGAGCAGAGAGCCCGATGCGGGACTCGATCCCAGGGCCCTGAGACCATGACCTGAGCTGAAGGCAGCGGCTTAACCCATTGAGCCACCCAGGTGCCCCTGCAACTCATTTTTTTTTTTTTAAAGATTTTATTTATTTATCAGAGAGAGAGGGGGGCAGAGAGCAAGTACAGGCAGACAGAATGGCAGGCAGAGGCAGAGGGAGAAGCAGGCTCCCTGCCGAGAAAGGAGCCCGATGTGGGACTCGATCCCAGGACGCTGGGATCATGACCTGAGCCGAAGGCAGCTGCTTAACCAACTGAGCCACCCAGGCGTCCCAAACTCATCTTTTGACAGAAAAACGAATGTATGGATTGTTGCCCCTAAAACTCTCTGGATTTTAATCTCAAAAATGTCTTCAATGTCACTTGTCCATCTTTCCCTAGTGTTTGGCTAGCTCCTTTTCCCCTTCTCAGCAACTTTTCCCAACTCATGTTGCTTTGTCCTTCCTACTCTCTTGTCACTCCTCTTTTTTTTTTTTTAAAGATTTTATTTATTTATTTGACAGACAGAGAGAGATAGATCACAAGTAGGCAGAGAGGCAGGCAGAGAGAGAGGGGGAAGCAAGCTCCCTGCCAAGCAGAGAGCCTGATGTTGGGCTCGATCCCAGGACCCTGAGATCAAGACCTGAGCCGAAGGCAGAGGCTTTAACCCACTGAGCCACCCAGACACCCCTTGTCACTCCTCTCTTAAGAAAGGCAGATTCTCATTAAGAATTCAAAGGAATCATCAACACTTGCTCTCTCTGTGGTCTTGCCTGTTAACTCTTCTACATGCCATAATCCTTCTGCCTCTACCTCCTTAGTACAGCATTATCTCATCATCACCAATGATCTCTTAATTGCCAAAACATTGGGTGCTTTACGGTTCTAACCTCAGAAAGGCCCTCTGCTATGTTCAACATTGATTGGCCACTTTCCTTTTAAAATTCCATTTTCTTTTGGCTTAGAAGGCACCCTGCTCTTCTGGGTGTCCGATAGCTGACATTGTTTTCATCATTTCCTTCCCTGGATCCTCTTCCTTTAGCACACCCATAAGTGCTGGGGTTCCCAGGACTTTTTTCTCTGTTGGTCTCCCTTACTTATCATTCTCTATGTTCTCCATGAGTGAGCTCATCCATTTTCATGGCTTTTGCTATTATCGAGGGATTGAGGACTCCTAAACTTCATTTGAGCAACTGTGCAAGCTAGCCTTACCTATATATCCCACAGGCATCTCAAATGCAATGTCTTCCAAACAAAACTCATTCTCTATCTTCAGCATCTGCTCTTTATCCTCAATTCCCTCTGCCTCAGTGGTGTAGCAATCTAGAAATCTCAGCTGCAAGCTTGAAAGTAATTTTTGAGCCTCTTTTCTCCCTCACTCTCCCCGGCAAAGACTAATTTCTGCCAATTTCATTTCCTAAACATCTCTTAATATCTTTTGTCTTTTCTGTACCTGCTGTGACTTTCTCGGTTCTGTCCGCATCTTTGCCATGAACTACTACTATAGGAGGAGGCCTCACGCCTGGCCCCTACCTTGATTCAATCCTCCATGTTTAGCTCATTAAATGAGTTAGAGAAGCAGTTATTCCTCAAAAACACAAATGAGACTTTGTCAATTTCTTGTAAAAATAACATCAGTGTTTCCCATTGCTTATGTGTTGACGTCCAAGCTCCTGAGCAAGGCTTTCCATTATTTTTGGTTTCTGTCCAACACTTCAGTTTTTCACCATTTCCCTAACTCCCATTTTCTCCTTCCTCTCCAACTTCTCTCCTTTCCCATCCTGGCCCATTAATCTGACACCTTCTTAAAGCAGATTCCCTAAACATATCCTGCTGTTTCAGGATTCTGTGCCTTGGATGGTTCTTAACCCTCTTTCTAAACTATTCATGCTTTCTGGCTCAGAAAGTGTTTCCTGATTCTCCAGACTGGGTCACTGGCTCCTCTGTTCACCCCCCCTCCCCACCCCATAATTCTATTACAGTAGTTACCATATACCATTGACATCTGTTTATCAGTATGTCTTCCTAGAGATCATTAACTCCTTCACAGCAGAGATTATCTATATATCTATATCTGTCTATATCTGTTGGGAGGCATACAGGAGCTCAATCGATGCTTTTTTATTAAACAGAACAAATATTTTAATTGACCAATGTGCCAGGACAAATAACTCACATAATAACAGATTGGTGAAAATCAGGAGAGAGAAGGCACAGCTTGCCATTTACAACTGTAACTTTTCCCTTAGTTTCTTGAGTATATTCTGGGGACAGAGTGGGTATATGAAAGTAGTTCATGCTAGCTGGTTTCCTGGGCTGTTCAGGAATCCTGCAGAAGTGCAGTCTAAAGGAATTCTGGTCAATCCCTACAGCCCAAGCACATCCCTATAAATGGTGTTGCCTTTAGAAGTCACTTTAATTTCATGAGTCTGCCTTGTGGCAGCCAAGCCTTGGGGGTCCTCTCTTTTCCACAGACATAAAATCCCTGGCATATCAAATAACCAGTATCTTTCAAGGGAAGCCAGTGTACTGTCATGGAGAAGCAATCAGCCTAGGACATTAGGATGTCTCAAGTGGTTCCACATCCTAATATTAACCAGACTGAAATGTGTTTAAGTCTTAAAATTAGTTGAAATTGGACTCATTCAGACCCAGAAGAGCATCTGTTTTCAAGGATGCAGCTGCTACACTTTCAATGGCAACTTACTGTGACTTCTTTAATTGATTCATAGGAGGATGCCCTTGTGCATCTGTAACATTATCTAAAATTGTTACACTGTTAGCTTAGACTGGTATCAGCTGTCATCAAAGTGATAAATTGAAAAGGAAAAGCTGGTTATTGCGGCAAGAAAAGAAAGGTTAACTGTGAATCCAAACTTTTTAGAAGATGGAAAAAAGACAATGAAGAATGATCCCATGAGATTTTCTCACTTGAAAACATTTTAGAAGATCACATTTTGGTACAATCATTATTTCTGACTCCTCTTGCTATTTGTACAGAGAAATGATAGACACCACATAACGATGTCTGCTTGAACCTGGGATACATTTATTTAATTTCCAATCTTCAGTTTTCGTATTTAGAAAATCGAGGTAATCGTATCTTCCTAACTCCCAGAACGGTGGGTTATTAGGTTCTGTAAATAATTTCGAGATCCTTCAATGTTGTTACCTGGCTGACATTTTTTAAATATAAAAATAGGAATGCAGATTAGGCTTGTGACATTAAGAATTTAAGGGGCTTATAGAAGCAGAGGGAACTGGGCCAGAAGACCCTTGCCCGAACTCTTCCCTCTCCCTAAATGCCTGCAAGATTGTGCTGCTATCAAGCCTAATGGTGGGGACGGATTGAAGGTGTCAAACACTCTCGGGCTGTGGTTCCAAGTTGGAACCTCAGTGCCAGCTAGCTCTGTCCTCCAGCTTTTCAATTTCTCTGTGCCACTATCCTACGTTTTATTCATGCTCTGGAATTATTTGTAAACCTATACAAGCTAACCAGCCTTGACCCCAGTGCTTTGCACACAGTAGTCACCCTTCTAAGTGCTTGTTCAATAAATCACTTACCTATTTATGAAACCGACTGGCTTCTGGAAGCAGAGGTGATTTTCACATGCTAAAGTCTCTACTGTCTTCATAGCATCGAATTTGAATTTTTTAAAAAAAGATTTATTTATTTGACAGAGAGAGAGAGAGAAAGAGAGAGAGCACAAGCAGGCAGAGCAGCAGGCAGAGGGAGAGGGAGAAGCAGGGTCCTTGTGAGCAGGGAGATCCTCATGGGGCTTAATCCCACGACCTTGGAATCATGACCTGAGCTGAAGTCAGACACTTAACTGACTGAGCCACCCAGGCACCCTGAATTCTGAATTTTCTTAGGATAGAGGTGTCCTTTCCTTTTTATCTAAGTCAGTTACTCCAAACAATGGTGTTTCATGGTGACTCTTTGATCATTCTTTCTTTTTCTGAGATACATTTTTAAACTCCCTGCTATGCTTTGCCAGCAGTCCTAGCTTTTGGCACGGTCATTTATCTATTTAGCAAGTCATCTATTTTGTCACTCCTTCCCATCCGCTGAACAATCCGGAACTTTCCCTGAAGCAGTTCTGCTGCGTTTCTATATAAGGATCAGGCTTACGTAAGAAACATGTCAGGTGGGTTCTCTTCAATTTTGCTTCCTATTTCAGAAGCACTGGTTCTTCTGTCCCTGAATAATACCTCGGTCTTTTTAGTCCAGATTTCCCTAGAAATTTTAAGTTTGGACTAGTGAAATCAATTGATTCCGAAAACCAGAATGCTGCCTCAGACTGTTCCCTGACCTACAGAATTACGATGGCCAAGGATGGGGGACATACTGGACATCATTCACATTAGACCTTGTGCAGGCGTACCTGTGGGTGACCAGCTCTGGAAATACAGCCCCCTCTCGGAGGCCTAACACCCAGCCCGAAGAAGCCTCTTAGAGCTAGCGGCTGTGCGGCAAGCATGCCAAGCCTTTTCCCTGCTGCTTTTGGAAGGAAGCTCTCTTTTGTCTCCTCTGAAGGGGAGGAGGAAAAATGGAAGGGATTTTTTTTTTTTTTTTTATAAATTGGGGTGGCTAAAAAAGGAAAAAATTCATCACTAGGAAGGACAAAAGAGATTAAGAATGGAGGAACTGGAGCACAAAGTGAATGTGTCTTATTTATGTTTGCTTTTCGAGGATCTAATTACCTAATTGATAATATATTTATGGTAAAAAAAATACTTCCAGTGGGTGCAGGAGGCAAAGACCTTCTTTCGTTTCTGTGCTACCATTTGTTATTTAAATGATCACGTATTGTATCTTTCCCCCCGTCAGTCACAGACTTATGAGCAACATAACTTCGTGTCCTTTGGAACAACTCTCTCCCTCACTCTCCTCTCCCTACCCCAAAATGTCTTCTATGACCCTAACTGCAGGCAGTGATGCTTTGGGGGAAGAAAAGGTGTGTTTGCGCCACTTGCAGCCCAGACTAATGGCATGGATGTTCAGTAACATTGGTTTAAGAATGTGTTATTATAAGACAAAAAGTAAATAAATAAAGACCAAAGATCAAATCTTTATAAAGAACTCAGTTTTAAGGATGCCGCTTAAGAGTAATTTCCATCTCTGTGAAACCATATTCTTCCCTGCTGGTTCCCAGAGGAACAGAACTTCTTCTCTCCCGTATTATATTACCTGTAGAGCACAGTTCTTAACAACAGTCGGCCTCACTGTCCTCACGTGTCTCCTCAGAGTGTTGCTGCGTGACCAAATGGGGTGCACGGCCCCTCCCATGGTGCCTGCCACAAAGCTAGGACCATGTGAACTCCAGTAACACTAGGCCTCCCTCTCCCAGTTCCAGTCTTGGCGCAGCTCCCCTCATGCTGTAGAGACCCCGGGAGCTTGTGAGATCTGTGAGAACGAAAGCCACAGTCTACTCTTCCACAGTTGAGATCCTCCTTACCCTCAGCAGTAATGCCTGTTGCCCTGAATTGGCAGGTTAAGGACAAATCAAAGAATTTTATGTCTTTTTCTTTTCATTATAGCTCCACAGTGCCTTTAACCCAGTGTCTTCCAAATAGCTTATTAGCTTGGAACATTATTCTGTTTCAGGGTAAGAAACTGAACCTCCAGGAAGGCCATGAGTGAAACTGAAGAATTATCCCAAATATTGACCTAGACAGAGAAAACAGGGCAGATCCCTGTAAGGCTCACGGTGAAGGGCAAAACAAAAATAAGAAGCGAGATTTAAAAAAAAAAAAAAAGGACTGTTGTTCCCTTAGGCTACCACAGGATAAGAGGCCAATTCGGAGCCAACAGGATAAAGGACACGGGGCCGTGTTGTAGAGGGAAGATCACACCTGGTTTCTCATGAAACAGGGCTCTCTCGACAGTAACGAGCCTGAGCAAAGCCCCAGGTCCTCCAAGACGGTGAGCTTTAGTCTCGACTTCTCTACAGTGTCAACCAGCCCAGACACACTGGTTTTTATACCTCGAGACTGACGGCACAGACCTCAGTCCCCTCTGGTCCTGGGGGGAGACATTAAGATTGATTTTTCCTTTATTCCGAATAATCCTCCCCGAGGCCTGGTAAAAACCTAATCATCTACTAAAAAGGCGTGTGGTGTGGCCAATTCAGCTCCTGCCGGATATGAAAGAGAAATGGAGGAAAAGCTAATGAACAGCTCCTGTCCTGGTGCTGAAAGGCACTATTGTGGGACTCTATTAGATTTCCGTGGACTCCGTAAGCCTTTTGTGTTTCTGTAAAACCCAGCATCAAAAAACATCTTAAGGTGTTAACAAATACTTAGCCAGATATTTTCCGTGAGTAAGCGACACAGATTTAAGTTGCAAGAGAATTGCAGACGCAAAAATATTATGTGGCAAAGAGATAACATTTATTCATGTGTCAACGGGATCCTTCCAGCTCGAGGATTTGTAAATCTTCCCGAAAACCTCCAGGGATGACTCATTAACTGTGTAAATTGGAAACAGGAGGTCCACTTGCAATTGGTGAGACTGAACCAAACAGAATAAGGCACACTTCCTGACAGGGCATGGCCAACCGTACCACACAGGGAGACAGAGCTGAGGGAGTTACACGGAAAGCCCTTGTTGGGGTGTCTCCTGCACGTGACTTCTTCCAGTGGCCTTTGTCCCCATGAATCTCCTCTCCAGGCAGCTGCATCATTCATACATTTGGACTTGAGTTAAGAAATAATCATCTTGACCTACAGCAGGTACAACAAGTTTCACTTTTGGGAGGATCACCTTACCTACTTCCCACGAGTCTGAGGATTCAATGAGAGAACACACAGAGGCTCAGAACAGTGTTTGCCTCACGAGCCCTTAACACATGGCAGCGACTATTGCCATCGCAACTACTATTAACACTATTATTTAGTCAATAATGACGTACTGAATGAAACAACAGCAGACCCCAGGATCCATCTCCTCCGGCCATAGCTTGGAGTAGGCTCTGGGGCAATCAGATGAGCTTTAGACAGGGAACAGCAAAACGTGGCGAGTTATTGTGAGTGCGGAACAAAACAGGTAGAATCCTAGAAGCACTGGTCACTCTGATTCTATGGACTGGGAGGACAAACACACAGACAACTGACTTATTAGGAAGCCAGCGCTGACCCTGCCACCAAGCACACAGACCAGCCCCGAGACTAGCTGTGTCACCGGCGCTGGCTCCCTCCGAAGCATGTTGGAAGTAAGAAATGCAGAGAATGAACCTCCTAACACACATGGTATAGGACTTGCAGGTGTAAATCTTGCTGAGAGAATTTCTCCTCCGTGAGTACAGGGGTGGCCACCTCTCCAGTGTGCGGTAAAGGTAACAGTTAACTAAGTCTCTCCCCTTTAAAGCTCTCTTGTGTCAGATATGACCTCTGCAGGCTAAACAGATGAGCTCATACCACACACATATTGACTAATGCCTTGTGAAGGTTAATATGGTACAGCCATATTTCTGTCTTTACACATTAGTAACACGTGAATACCGTTCTCACACGCATTCCAGCATTGCCCTATAATCTCTAGAATCATTAACAATCATATAGATGCTTCCAGAATCAACTGTCCTAAATATCAAAAGATTCATAATCTGTTTTGAAGCCAGTTAAGGGTAAGCTACATAGAGAAGCAATCGTTTTTCTATCAAGTGAGTATATAATCTGAGGATACATATTAACCCTACTGGAAATCTAAGTAACTTTCTTTCTCTAAGTAAAAGCACATGAGTGCTCTCATAGTAACTACGAACCCTATTTTTTCTATTGTTATATAACAACAATTCTCTTGATTGACCAAGTTTAGACTTAGAAAGTGGTGGCTAAATTCTGACTCGACTATCTACTAACTGAATGACCTTGGTTAAAACTGCAAAGACCCTGAACTGGGGGGATACCAGTTTCAGCCTCCAGGGTCATCATAAGGACTCAGGGTCTAGAGAGCACATAAAGCATCTAGAACAATCCATGGCACATAGTAAGTGCTCAGTAAATCTCAGCTACTATTGTTGGACTTCTTGCTGGGAATTCTGGAAGACTGGGACTCCTAGACTCATCTCCTTACTCATCAAAACACCTTCCAAAACACTGGAGAGATGTGGACTTAGCTGTTCACGAGACTAATGGACAGAAAGAAACTGATGTAGTAAGACATTTACACGTGTAAACTTCTGACATTGTGACCTTAAAATAAGGAATCACAAAAGTTAGAGAACACTACAGCATTGTGGTAATGGTCAAAGAAGTGGAGGCAAACAGGAGAAGAGGGGACTGCAAGTGGCAGGTTTAAATTTTACCGTTTCATCTACAAAGCGAGGAGAAGGACTTTCTCCCAAGTTAGTTCAGTGAAAGAGGGGGCATTTCAGGCAGGCACGAGGAAGTGAAGCTTGCCGGACAAGCAAGGAAGGACAGCCGGAAGCAGCCTGGGAGGAGATAAAGTAGGTGTTTCTTACATTATTTTGAGGGAGGAATGACAGGGATCTTTCTTTTCATGGAAAGGATGTCTGTAGCACTTGGTTCTTGAGCAAAGGGAACTTGGGCATTATCTTAGGAATTCAGAAGGATATCCCACAAAGCTTGGAAACTGTGCTTTTGAGAGATTGGGTCTGCCTTCCTCACACAGGGCTTGGAAGGTCGGATTTGTACTATGAATCAGCATTTACTTCACGGGCACAGGCTACTTCTCCCTGGCCAAAGGCACAGTGAGGAGACAGGAGGGGAAATGTACATGGGTGTGTGTCCGCGTGGTATAGCTAAGCGAGAAGGTGACCAGGAATCCACAGAGTCTTGCATTTTGACCTGAAGTGATCAAAACTGTTATTTTCACCTGAAGAGTAAGAAACCATGTTATAAATTATTTTCATATGCACATAAAGACACTGACAAGTCAGCTCTTCTAGGGAGGCTTAAAACAGCCGAACGGGGCTTATTTGGGAAAGATATTTTTTATCTTCCCTGCCCGAGGGAGACTTGTCATTTTATTTTTTCTTGGGAATATGTTCCCCACGATATTACCCTAGATTACATTTATTGTAGAAAGTGCGATGAGAAAATACACTTGTGCCCTGGTCCTTGGTCAACTTGGTATTGTCCCCAGCCCTTTTCTGGAAGCTCAGGAATGAACTGTATTTCCCAACTGCTTTCCGACAGGGCAAAGGTACTTAGATTTTGAGTAAGGTTAATACATATCCAACTCCTGCCAGCAAGAGGCATTCGCAGAAGATGTGGAAGGCAAAGAGAGAAGGAAGGCGCGCTCCTCCTCTTGCACTGGTAGAAAGATGCTCAGGCAGATGGCCAATAAGAGGGGTGCACAGCTGTTTGCAGGAGAGCTCTGGCGACAGCTGCTTCCTCCTGGCACTTGGTAAAACCTCTGGGCGCCTTCCCTCCATGTCCTAGTTTCCTGCAAGCTGGCAGCTACTTTCATTGCTCTTTGCTTCCTTCCCACTGTTTCTAAGCTTTTTAAAACCCTTTCAAAAACATCTAATTCCTTGTATTAAATTCCCTCTTGCTTGAAATACCTGACATGGTTTCTGTTTTCCCAACTGAGTCTAGAGGAAGAAATACATACAAACTTATATGCATGAGATATTCCCGAGACCATCTCGAGCAGGAGGGAGGGGGATGAAGAGTCACTAAGAATCCATCCCCGGGCTCCCCTTTCATGGAAGCTGGTGACCTCTAAGGCCAGGATGTGCCGAACGTGCTCGGCAGAGCTGCTAGTCTCCCCAAGCCCATTCTCTTGCTTTCCGCCAGCTCCCTTCATCAGAAAAGCTCCACTTTTATTTGCAACCTATTAAGATCTGGCAGCAAAAATCTGCTGACAGGGCCATTTACAAACCACTGCCCTTGAAGAGGAGGGATTTGGTCACAAGCAAACCATTTCCCATTGCACGCCAGCCTCAAGATAACCGCCAAAGTAGGGATAAAAGTCAAACACTTAAATTACGGCACAACTCCTACAGACTGAGGATGAATGGCAGGAAAGTCTGTATAAACATTTACTTGGAAACAAGTGGCCAGCTTTCTCTTTATTAGTTTAGCCACATGAATTCTAGTATCTCTTTTTTAAAAAATGTGTTTACGGAATACTGAACCAATTATAAACTGCTCTCATTTTGAACAACACCTGCCAAGACTCCCTTGCAAAATAGATTTGACCTTCCCTTTGGAAAATGTTTCACCGATCCAATGAGCTGTCCAGTTTTTCAGAAAAGTGTGCCATGGGCTTCTCTACTATTTTCTAACGAAATCCCAGGTTAAAGATGTAGACTGCCACAAAGCTGACTTCTTAGAGAGGTCACTCCATTCGGAGCTGCTTTCAAAGGCTATATAAAAAACTTCAGCTTAATACTGATTTTTTTTTTTTTTTTTTTGAGAGAGAGAGGACGCACATGCATGTGCCCATGAGCAGGGGGATGGGGAAGGCAGAGGGAGAAAGAGAAGGAATCTTAAGCAGGCTCCATATCTAGCATGGAGCCTGATGTGGGGCTCGATCTTACCACCCTGAGATTATGACCTGAGCTGAAATCAAGTTGGATGCTTAACCAACTGAGCCACCCAGGCGCCCCAATATTGAGCTTATCTTCCAAAACAACTCCACATTTGTGAGCACACGAAGCATGTAACAACTTCCAGCCTCCACAGTTTGGATCGGTGGCCCTCAGACAGGCTGAAGTCATGAAATTTAGAAGGAACCCCCTATTGACTCCTAAAAGCTTCAATCTCTTTGTTCTTAGGCTCATTCATCAGAATATTTAGTTTTAAGTGGGTACTCACCAATTTTTACATCTTTCTCTGCTGGACCAAGGAGAATTTTATTTTCAGAGAAACACTAAGATGACACTGGTAATCTTGGTTTGATAGGACACAAGAGCTACGCTGAAAATACATTCACATTCATTGGGAAATGAAACACACATGTTGAGATTACAGCAAAATTTAGTCTTCTCATTTTATGGATATATGCACAGTGCTCCTGCTCCCTCTATTACAAAGCCTGTTCAGTCTCTTCCGGGGGCCCTTGGGCAGCGAGGATCCTTTCCTTTTCCTCTTGTGAACCCACGGGGGCTTCTGCCCCTCCTGGCATTCCTCTCTGGGTGCCAACAATCATGCTGGTTCTTGGGGTCACGGGCAAACTTTAGTTTACGATTTCTAGAATTTCTTCACATTTCCCCTGCTTGGAGAACCCGAGTACCTGCCGTAATCTGGTGTTAAGTCATCTTTCACGTGTTTTACATTTTCTCGAATTCAGCAAATTTCTTGAATACCCCAAGATAATCTATTTGAATTCTACTTTAAAACAGCGCCCCAGGCCATCTGATGTTTTCCTAGCACTTGTTTCTTACTATGACTTATCTATTATTTTTTCATTTGAAAAATAGCCCCTTTCTAAATAAAACAGAAACAGAAGAAGGGTGGTTCTGCCTTCTATTAGCATCACCTTTGTCATTTTGGGAAATGTGAGCCCATCCATTTCCTGTTCTTCTTGTGTCTAAATACAAGTAAATTTTATCGTTGGCAGCATCTCTAGTGACCCCTGGGTGATTCGGGGTCTTTGCTACCCTCACACTTCACCCAGGGCTCACTCTCCATCTTCCGTGCCTACTAGGCACGCGATCTTTCATTCTTACATCCTTCCACACGAGCTTATCAGAAAGCTCTTTGGAGGCGAGACCACAACGTGGTGATAAAAGGTTTAGACTGGAAGCAAACTGGGTAAGTTGAAATTCTGGCTCCCCCACCGACGGCTTCATAGCTGTGTGTCCTCGGGTAAGTTGTTTTACCTCTCTGTGCCTCAGTTTTTCAGTATGCAAAAATAGAGAGAATCATGGTATTTGCTTCATGGGGGTACTACAAGGATTAAATGAGAGAATGTCTCTGTGTGTTTAATAATACACCCTAGAATAAAATGTGTTTGATATTTTTTCTTGTTGAAATGATTTAGCCTTTTATGGTGTAAATTTTATCTTGTATCATCTCCCATAGATGTGAGCTATGCTCTCTTTGATAGGTTCTAACCATGGGATCACAGCAATATATTTTCTGAATGTCTGAAAATTTAACTCTGTGAAAATGATACATCCTGCTATGCCTGGTATTTGCTTTGCTGTGTAAACTCCAATATGACATGGTAACATTCTCCAAAGACTATTACAATGTTCACTTTCCCACTGAGTTCTTCCTTTTGGTCAGAATTACATACAGAATATTGAGTCTCCACGTTTTCTCCCTCTTGGGAAGAAAAGTCATTGGAAAGACAATTCAAGAACTTAATTCCCACCCTACTTTAGCTGAATTAGACTTTTGGAAATGACTTGAAACCTCCCATCACGGCTGCCACCATGTCACTTTCATCATTTTATCAAGAAAACATCATTCAGAGCCTGTATTTCACTGAGTGGTCTGTAGTATACTTTTATAACAGTGTCAATCACTTCTACAGAACTCAAAATAAACATAGGAATGCCTACAGAGTTTTAATTTCCTTCAGTGCTACCAAGGTTCCCCATTTTCCATTCTGCCATTATCTTAGGTGAAATAGTTTATACAACAAAGATGTTGATAAGCAAAATCAGTAGTACAGTCAATTCTCAATAAAACTTGTACAGGACCCTGTATTTTGTTTTTCAAGATCTCATATTTTCATTTTAGTTATCAGCGTCCTGCTCTTCCTTCATTAAACCACTCACAAGAACGACAACAAAAGCTTAATTCCTTTAAGGGCATTCGGATGCTTACTTCCCAGGGTGAGCATCACCTGAGTCCTTCTCGGTTATTTATTTTGTAATTATCATAACATGTTTATCATTCCATATGCTAACGCATAAGCAGAATTCCTGGTTCACTCCATCTCCCAACATGGGACAAATGCAGGCTAGGAAACAAATGACTTTTGAATGAGTCTGTTTTGCTGCTTCTAGACTAATACCTAAGGTTAGATTTGTGTATTAGAGATCAAACACCATTAAAATAATTGTCTCTTTACTGAAAATAATTTCTATGACTCAGTCAGTTGAGTATATCTCCTAAGGAGAATTTTTTTACAATCACGTTCTAGTTCAACTATGAAATTTGGATGGCTTCCTTTATTTGCTCATATTTATGTCTAAGCTGTACTACACATCTGTGATGTGCAGGTACCGTTTCATTTTAGTGAGCGTCACTTCAGCATATGGCTCTATTGGCAGAGCTAATTCCTTATCCCCGCCCAGGGCTTGGCACAGGCACAGTCCACCAGTTGCACAGACAAGGAATCTGGAAAGGCTTTTGATGTCTATATCCTACACTGCCTAGACTGAATTAGTGATGGAAGTCCGCTGATCATTCTTCTCTAATATCTCCAAACCATCCCCACAGCCTCCATCTTGGGTGGTCCTCCACCATTCATCACCTGTGTTAGCCTAGCAGGTTTTTAACTAACCTGTTTGCCTCAAGAATTCTTCCTCTCTGATTTATCCTCCTAGAGTCCTGCTGAAGAAATTACTCTAAAACACCATTTGATCATGGTTCTCTTGGGTCTAACGATCTTTCGATAGCTTGCCCTTACCTTTCAAGTAACATCTCAACTGGTCCTTGCCCACATCTCCAGCTTCATTGCCTGCTGCTCCCCTACCGTGAACCTATGTTCTAGGCCCAGTGAACCCATGAATGACCCTGAACTCATCCTCTTCTCTTTCACTTCATAGCCTTTTCTCATCCCCTCCCCTTTTTGGTTTCTCCTCCATAAAATGCCTTTCCATCTTCTCTTTGCCTGGTGGATTCATCTTTGTTCTTTAAGATCCGCATCAGCTGCCCCTTCTCCAGAAGGCCTTCTCTGATGCTTATACTCTCCTTAAAACATGCTTCATGCGTTCCCATTGTATGTTGTGTTGCCCAGTCACAGTATGGTGTAATTACTTTTCATGCCCGTCTTTTCCATGACCTAGAAAAACCCTGCAGGCAGAAGGTGGGTCTTGTTTACTCATGGCCCTGCGGCCTAGCATCTAGCTGGTACTGTGTTACCTGTTAAGCTGAGGTAATCCACAAATATTTACTGAACCAGTATCTTCTCTGATGGCCCCAAGAGACAGTGCTGCATTGATGCAGTTTAATTTCTATCGGATAAATTCAAAAGAACACATGATTTATGAATTCCTCTCTATGCCTCTAACCAGTGTGGCTCTCCAGCTGATTGACCATGTGTCTTTTTGTCTCCTCAGTAGGGGATGTCTACTGGAGAAGATGAATGGAGAGGAAAGCAGCTGGCCAAGCCAGAGAGTAAAACAGGACAGTCAGAGGACAAAGGCAAAAGCAGAGGAAAGTCAAATTGACTTTTCTAGGACCACTCTCAGCACCTCCTCATTCTCTGCAACTTGGAGAATCCATAACACAGAAAATTACCCCCCCCCCCCCAAAATCCCTTCAGACAATGCAAATTTCTGTTTCTGCATTTGCAGGGTCCATCTGAGTTGCTTTATTTAAACATAAAGACATGAAAATAATGCCCCCTCCACATGTCCTACAACAGTATACTTTCCAACATGCTTTGAACTTAATGAAGCAATTCTGGTTATTTCAAAGTTTGTTAAAATGTCACATCTGTTTTTATTAGATAAGGAAGCAACTTACACGATAAGGAAGAGAGGTAAAGGATTTTCTAATCCAGGAAATCGGATGCACGCCCAAGAATCCCCCAAGCAGATTTTCAGAAAGATAAAATGAAAGCCCTTCACATGAAAACTGCCATATGAGAAAGTAGAAATCATCGTTCGAGTGGACAGAGGAATCGTCGATAGTGAGGGGTGCTGCAAGAATGTACGAGAAAGAAAAAGCTAGAGAAGCTGAGTAACATTTCTTCTCAGTTTCATGAAAAGTCATGTTACTCCCAGAACAACGTCCCAGCTCGGCCACTGGCTAAGCCTAGATCATACCTCCATGCTTCAGCTTTTCCATCTGTAAAATGGGAATAAAGACACTAGCTTTATTATTATTATTTATTTCATAAGTTATTTATTTATTTAGATAAGTTTAGACTGTGGCTGTGGGGTTTAACCAAAAAATGAGTAGAGTAGGAATCACAGATGTATAGTGAGAGAGTGTTTCTGCCGGGGATGTGACAGGGAAGGGGGGGAACGGGAAACAAATACAAAATGGCTGGAATGACTTCTTGGGTAACCCCGGAGCGCTGAATTCAGGGAAGAGAGGAGGGATGCCCGACAGAGCTCAGAAAGGGATGGCAACTCATCCGAGATGAGCTGTGATAAGCAGGCCTGACTACACTGCCCTCATCAGCTCAGTAAACACTAACGATGAAGACAGCACAGACTACCATTGGTGATAAAGAGGCAGCTAAACACTCTATTAGTTTTTCATTTTGTGAATTAATGTCCTTCGTGGAGTGTGTACACTAACCAGTAATGAGTCGGCTCCTTAGAACTGCCTGGGGTACTCCTCTCTGCCTCTACAGGAAGGCATAAATTTCACATGGAAATCAGCACTTTTAAGGAGGCAATAACTCCTTTAAAAGAAGTTTGTTTTCAATTAGTTTCTACACACATCCTGCTTGAAGAAAATCTGCCTCTTTCAACCAACCTTCTATCCTTCCCTATAAAGATGAAAGAAGAAAGAGGCTAAATGGTCTTCCATAAGATTTTATAGATAAATAGATCACTCTGATTTCTCTAAAAGCCCACATATAAGCTGGGAATATTTAAGAAAACCAACACCTCTGAAGCCCTATTAGTCTCCCATAACAATAAAGCGAAATCAATCTCTTACTAGTCAAGTCTTGCACATTAAGCCTGATGATTAGGTTTCCTCCATTCACCAAGGCCCTGTGAACCTTATCTACCCCCGCAGAATTAGAAAGTCAGGCCGGGGACTCTGAGACACATAATCGTATTTCATTTCCCTGGGTTTAAAACCACTATAGCTCATGAAGGCCTCTGCGGTGAGGGCTGAGGTTCTCTTTTCAGCCTTTAACCAGCCTCTCTGTGAGTTTTTCAACTAGAAGACATTTCTTAAAGGAGAAGGGTCTGGGGAAGGCCCCTGGAACCTGCCGGCGGGGTGTGTGTGTGTGAGCCCTGTAGTTGACAATCCTGACCCAGTGAAGCCTGTACTCATACAACAAACTGAGTAAGAGCCTGAGACCAGAAAAAATAGAATTGTTTCTTCAACTTTGTTGGCTTCCTTTTTAATATAAAAAGTTAATTTCAGGGAGATTGCATACTGACATAAACAAGTAGGTGAGGAGCCAAGAGGTCTGAATTCCATGACTGGTTCCTTTGCTGATTTTCCTTTGCTTTGGATTTATTTTCTTCTCTGAGATTTATATACTGCTTGTTTTCTTAAGAACTTGAAGTTGCTTCTCATATATTGCCTTATATTAGTCTTGCAGATTTTAATTAAAAAGATATATTACATACATAATAAAAACCTCCCGAAATACATACCGCTATTTCTAAACTAACATTCTTAACACTCATCCCGTCAAGTCGAACCTATGGCTTTGTTCTTTTCTCCGTAATCTTCAGTATTTCCTAGATAACTGTGTTAATGCAGAAATTGCTGCACTGATTTGACAAGGCATCTGTATTCGTGTCCGATGTAGATAATGGCCCCACGAGGCTATCAGGCCCCAAATGACCGCTGAACTGACTTGCCTGACCCAGCCCTGGGCACAGAGCAGGGAATGAGGGAAGTGAGAGAATGAATGAAAGGATACGTAACCTTCCTTGTTTGGTTTCACTTCATCCTCCTTCCCTTCATGGGAGTTCTCATCTCTTTCTTTTTTTGATGCTTTAGGATCACGGATTCCTCTTTAATATTTAAGCATAAAACCAGTCCTTTCTTCAAATCCTTGACAAAAGTCATCCCACAGTGTGGGACCCACAACATTTATTATTTGTCCCCCCCCCCCCTTGCCTTACTTGTCAGACAACCCTCCTGAGCTCTGGCATTCCTTTGGCCCCTGGACTGTCTCTAGTCTGAAAAGAAGTTCCTAAAAGCTCACAATTTCGTCTTCTCCTATGGAGCGTATTTCGTAGTTTATCGTGTCACAACAGTACTTAAGTGAGGCTGATGGTTTTTCTTGTTGCTCAGTTAGCATTTATAAAACACTTAGAGTATATGCTAAAATATCCTTTAAAATGAAAAGGCATTCACAGAGTTGGTTTAAAAAAAAAACTCTGAGCTTTTCAAAGTGCTGAGCCCTTCCAATAGGGCAGTCAGTCCCCTACAAAAAATGGGAGCCCCATCCTTACCTTTCTGGGCTGATGGAGTAAGTATAATTTCAGGGGGTGACTAGACAGGGACACAGGGTGCTAAGCGCCTTCCCCTGAGAGCCGGCTCCTTGTTTTGCTACTGCCTGCCACCCCAGCATCTTGGAGCCATCCCTACATAGCCAGCATGTGAAAACATATTGAAATCCTCCTCAGATCACAATACATCTGTTCTAAGAGGCTGGATGAGAGATGCCAGGGGAACATTAACTCAGAATTTCCTAACTCAAGTGCAATTAAAATCTCAGCCACAGTGAAGAATTAATGTAGCCCTTTGCATTTTAAATACATATTTTAATTAAATGACACCCATCTGCAGAATATGAGACTGCATTTTTATTGAGGATTTCAAATGATATAATCTGTTCCTATGAAGCATAAATGGCTTGGTTCATGTTTCCAGAAACCTCAGAAGAATTATATAGATCTGGCATCAGCACATGTGGTAACACTCAATTTTGCTTAAATTTAAATCTGTTTGACTTGCATGGTAAGTGTTGTTTGTGTGGTAAGATTTAGATTGTATATGAAAGTGATGGAAAATAAGAGCACAGCCCCTTAAATATCTTGGATCATTGCTGCGGTGAGTCTGCCCCTGGGAATGCCAGGGTCAAGGGCAGGGCATCTCTGCCCCAGCTAGAGCTGTGTAGCCTCGGTGATAAGCTCTTAACTCATTTCGCCTAATGAGAAGCTTTCTCTAAGGTGAAAGATATGCTAATGGGCCTAAAGACTGAAAAAGAGATGGGACAGCTACCTGGGAGCTGCACAATTCCATGTGACAGAAATGATTTCCAGCCGGTGTAAGTTTTCAGGAAACCTAACTACCCTAACGGGAGGTAGACAGCACATGCTCCCCTTTCCCTTTAAGCGTGATTATTTAGTATCTCTGCTCCGTGCAGCTGTTTGACCTGTATGTCTACAGAAAGTACGGTCTTCACGACAGAGCCCCGAGAGAGGGCAGGATGGAACCTGGACTCTGGACCTGGCTGTGGCACCCCGCCCATGTGTGACCTCGGACAGTCAGACGAATGGCGCTCAGTTTTCCTGTCCATAAACTGTGTCCCACCTGGCCGGTGTGGAATCCGTGCCAGCTGCTGCCGCCGGTGAGAGTCAGGTCTGGGACTCACACCGGCCTAAGTCCTAGTCCTGGCTTCGCCACCTGCGCGATTTCATGGAAGTTGCTCCATCTTTTGAACCTCACTTTTGTCAACTAAAAATTGAGATGATGATGCTTATTGTATTAGTTTCCTGTCGCTGCTTTGACATATTACTACAGATATAGCAGCTTAAAACAACACACACTTCGCATCGTATAGCTCTGGAGATTAGAAGTCTGACATGGGTCTCCCTGCGCTGAAACCGAGGCAGCAGAGGCTGTGGGTGAATTCACTCCTGGGTCATCGCTCACTGCTAGAGGCTGTCCACATTCTGTGGCTTGTGGCCCCTTCCTCAATCTTTAGAGCCAGCAATGGAAGGGTGAGTCCTCACAGGGCCTTGCTCTGACGTCTTATCTGTCTCCCCTTCACTTGTAAGGACCTTTGTAGTGACACTGGGCCCACCTGGATTACGCAGGATAATTTCTCTACCACAAATTGAGCTGAGCAGCCATTTTAGTTCCCCTTTGCTGAACATACTTGCAGGTCCTGGGGACGAAGATGTCAACATCTTTTGGGGGCTACATTCTGCCTACCAAGTTACCTTGAGAGCACTGTAATAATTAGAGATAATGTTCTAAAACTCCTAGTGTAGTGTCTGGTGCACAGTAAGTTCTTGGTAAGTGGCAGTGTTCATCATTGGTACTGCCTAGTGGACTAAGGTCTTGTCAGTCTTGGACATTCTGTTATAAGTAAAATGTTTTGCTAATAGCTTTATGTTTTGATCGTTAAGAAGTAGGTTCCAAAATAAAAGATCATATATCTGTAAATATTTGTCTATTAATGGCCAGAATATTGTAATAGCATAGTATCTGACTTTCTAGTTAATCTGCTGGTAGAAATTTAATGCAAGTTAAATATTCTGGTGTGATTATTATGCTCTTAGGGGGATTTGCCTCAAAAACTATGTCAGATAGCTTGAGGAAATATCTTAAGAGTAAACTGTTTCTATTATTACTTCTGGGAGTATAATGTTGTAGATCCAAATACTAAATACACTTGAATTATTTTATCAGCTTTTCTTATGTGTATTAATATATGCACACACATGTAATATAAAGGCTTAATATTTCATTATATCTAAAACTGAGTAAATTATCCAGGTTCTACTATCTTATGGAAGTAGCTGAGACATAGAACCCAGCTCCATCTACTCTGTGGTAGGAATCCTCTTGGCTGTGGCTCTCTGATAGCCCTTAAGAAACCAGAAAACATCTTGATTGAGATAGTGTGTCTATAAGTAAGGCAGAGTATTGGGAGGCCACCTGAGATCTTATTAAATATTAGATAGGAGAGCTCTTATTTTCTCATCCAAACATAGGCAAATAAATTATGCTGCTATGACTTGGGTTTGGTGGTCAGTACTAGGAATGATGGCAGACTACAGTTACTCTCGTCATCAGTTTCACAGGAGAAACTGAAAGTCCAGATTCCAATAGACATTTGGAAAGTCTGTTTTTCTCCAGTCCCTGGATGTCAGGAAGACTGGAACTTTATGGACCATGGGCTCTTCCTTGACTGGGCCTGCCTAACGTTTTCATGCAGGATTGTATAGTAGTCCTTACAACTGATCATAAACTTAACAGTGAAGACCCAAGGAGGACTTCTACTAGTGTAATCACTTTTTAGTTCACTTTTTAAATGTAATCAAAGCTACAGATGCCCATAAAGAGTCATTTTTAGAAGCTTTTTCAGAAGGCAACCACTTTCAACTCTTTTAGTTGATTTCCACAGTTCTCAGCCTTCTATAGTTCAGGAACTTGTCCACTTTGCTCCTTGATTTCCCACTTCTTGGTGTCTGCTGCCCTCCCGCTAGCAAGATGAGGACTTAGCTCCCTCCACATATGCGCTCTTCTCACTGCTTTCTTGCTACTGTTGCATCTTAACTTTGGCGAGATCCCTATGTTGCACTGGCATTATTCTTACTAAGTGCCCCAATATCTAAGGCTGTGTAGTAATCCCTAGTTCCCCACCCCACCCCAGCCAGGGACCACAGGCTTGTTTCCTCTGATGCTAATAATGTCCTTGCTACTTACTCGTTTGGTTAGTTTCTTATGTGCTCAGGGATCATTCAACCCCTAACACTTCCCTGATCCAACAATTTCTCCTCTCCCTGAATCCAAACACACTGGGTATTCTTTTTTTTTTTTTTTTTTTTAAAGATTTATTTATTTATTTGACAGAGAGAGATCACAGTAGACAGAGAGGCAGGCAGAGAGAGAGAGAGAGAGAGAGAGAAGCAGGGTCCCTGCTGAGCAGAGAGCCCGATGTGGGACTCGATCCCAGGACCCTGAGATCATGACCTGAGCCGAAGGCAGCGGCCTAACCCACTGAACCACCCAGGCGCCCCCACACTGGGTATTCTGAACAGATGTCTCCTGAGACCTTCTCAATGCCTCATAACTGGGACAGTTTCTCCCTATGCCTGCTGCATAGCTGCCCTTTTGGCATCTCCCGTCATGACCATGTTGGGGTTCTTTTTCTGTGTTAATGATCTCTGATCTCTGTTCCTTCTCACCATGCCTTCCTATTTTTATATAAACTCTTCAAGTTTGGTCGATTCTGAAGACGGCTGAATGGAAGATATGTTTTCTGAGATCTTACATATGTTTGACATGTTTTTGTTCTTTCCTCACACTAAACTGACACTTTTGGTTAGGTATAGGAGTCTAGGTTGGAAATAGTTTTTCTTAGAACCTAAAAGGTATTTTTCTATTGTCTTCTAGCTTCCCGTGCTACTTCTGAGGAGTCATTGCTTTCTGTTTCTTGATTTTTTTTCTATAAATCACTCCCCCAACCCCTATTTTCTCCTGGACAGTATAGGGCTTTCTCTTTATTCTGAGGGTTCTGCAATTTTGTGATGACTGCTTCGTTAGGAGGAACCTAGCTCCGTTTTCATCCCTTAAGAGACTCTGGTCTCATCCAATTTGAAAATCAATGTTTTTTGCTTTGGGTGGTTTTCTTCATTTTTCTTTGATGTTTCTCTTTATTTCTCTCCTCTCTCTGTGGCCCTATTATTAAATTTTTGGATACTGGACTGCTCTTTGGGTCCTTTTTATTTCTGCCTAGTTGTTATTTGTCTTTATGTTGTCCTTTTTTTTTTTATATATATTTCTTCAACTCTATCTTCTAACTTTTCCTTTGGTTAGGGGCTGTAATTTTCACTTATTTTTCTGTCCATGAGTTTTTCTCTGTTCTCTGAATGTTCCTTTCATATAGCATACTATTTTTGTTTTGGATGCACTGTCTTCTCCTCCTTCTTCTATAACTTCCTTCTTCTTCTGGGATATGAACTATAAGTGCTTTCTCCCCACCTCCCCTGGATAATCCTTGTTTTGTCTGAGTTATGTTTTCTGTTTATTTTGGTGTCTGTGTTTCATATTTGGTTTCCTCAAATGTCTCCTGTCACTGGCTCTCTGATCACAGTTCAGAAGGATTCACTGAAGTTTTGTGTCTGTGGAGATGGCACTTGTGGATGCGGTCACCACAGCGGGTGATCTGGCTGGTCTCCTTCATTGGGGAACTACAGATATCCGTGTTTTTGGGCTTTTGTTTTTGTTTTTCTTTTCTTGGGCTGCTCAGAGTCTTCAGACTTTCTAGTCTCCTGTCTAACGTTATATACCTGGCTGCCAGCAAATGGGAGAAAGAAGGCAGGTCTCAAGAGCCATTGATGTGAACCGTGAATTAGCCACCCCAGTTTCAGGAGGGTAGCCCCACACTCAACTATGACATATATCCCACAGCCCCAAGGAATCTCTACTTTACTATTTTTAGGAAACAAACCTCTGGTGTTCTATTTTGATTTGATAGGAGCAGTGCCACAGCTATGTGAGAGAGGGGAGAGAATCTGAGAGTGAATGTCTCACAAACAGCTTCCAACTAGTCTTCAACTAGTCTTCCATCTTCGTTCCTTCTTTCAGAGGTAGTTAGCCATGCCATTTTTTTTTTTTTTTTAAACATAAGTTCTATAACTCACTACTGGTTCAGAAATTAGCTTTCTTGGCTTTTCTCTTATGTTGTCTTTGTTCCTGTGGACTCAGACCTTTAAAAATTCCCCTCTGCCTTGTTTCAGTGGGGTTAATGGAGAAAGGATAGATAAATGTGTATGTTCATTCCATCACTTTTAAAAAAAAAAAACAATTATTTAGGTTCATGCTAAGTGACAATTATTAACTTTATAATTATATTACGATGTGGTTGGACCTGGGGTGTATTTTACTCAGAATGGCCTTCTTCCGCTTCCTCCAATCTATAGATCCATCAAACGTGCTGAATGTCCATCTCTCCTACATTCTAAAATTCTATGCCAGTGTCTTCCTCAGCAAACTGCATGCCTGGGTGTATCAAAGCGATATTTTATGTAAGAAACAGGCAGGCTTCAGACATCACAATTAATCACTGATTTCATTCCTATCTCAATGACTTGAGAAGAAATCTGCAGGGAACAACATCAAAGATAGAGATGGCAGCTTTTATTGATTCTACACAGCCTCTGACTCTGTGGACATGAACGATTCACAGCTAAGTCTATGAGTTGAGTTCAACACTAATCTTCAATTACAGCATCAAGTTTAGAAGGTGCTCTGGTTAGAGGAGAAGGTGGAAAACCTAGAACTCTGCTTGCTCAGGACCCTTCCAAGCTGTCTAAAAACCACTACTCTATGGCAAAAAAATTGGGGGGCATAAATCAACAATTTATTAGTCAACTGGAATAAACCTAGAATTGTTTTTTGTTAATTTTTAAATTTTATTATTTTTTAAAGATTTTATTTATTTATTTATTTGACAGAGATCACAAGTAGGCAGAGAGGCAGGCAGAGAGAGAGAGAGGAGGAAGGAGGCTCCCTGCTGAGCAGAGAGCCCAATGCGGGGCTCGATCCCAGGACCCTGAGATCATGACTTGAGCCAAAGGCAGAGGCTTTAACCCACTGAGCCACCCAGGTGCCTCTAAACTTGTTTTTTTGAGGAAGATTCTGACTTGGTCTATAGCTTCTCCTTTAGCCCAACTCCAGACAGGTTTTCTTCACTGGATTTCACAAATGCTTACTGGGTCTATACCATAATATTGCCCTGGCTCTGAGAGAGGCTATTCGTGTCTATGCATAGCGTTAAATACAGTCCATATCACATTATCTTAAATGTACTTTCATGGTAAGTAAATGGTAGTATAGGGGTAGTTAGTTGGGGAAGAGAGTTCTCTCTGACACTGTTGCATAGGCGATTGTGTTCTTGAAGTCATTCAGATAGAAATATATACTTCCCCACCAGAAAAATAATATTAATAGAGGTTAAGGTCAACTTTTTGGTCCATTTATGCTAATTGAAACAATCCACATTTTCCCCACCTCCTTCTGTGTACTGTTGGGATAAACAGGAAAGGAACCAAGTCCATATTTTCCAAATGCTTACAGTCTGTTTGGTAAGGCAGATATAGAAACAGACAAATGGTACAATACAGTGTGTAATAAGATGCTAGAGATAGCTCTTGGGTATGATAGAGCTCAGATGAAGGTTACTTAATTCAGTCTGAAGAGGCCCACAAAAGTTTGTTGGAAGTGGTGATGCTTAAGCTGAATTTTATTTTATTTTTTTTAAAAGATCTTATTTATTTATTTGACAGACAGAGATCAGAAGTAGGCAGAGAGGCAGGCAAAGGGAGAGGAAGGGAAGCAAGCTCCCTGCTGAGCAGAGAGCCCGATGTGGGGCTTGATCCCGGGACCCTGGGATCATGACCCGAGCTGAAGGCAGTGGCTTAACCCACTGAGCCACCCAGGGGCCCCTTACGCTGAATTTTAAAGGACAAATGGGTGAAGGAAAATGGGAAAAGGTAGGAGAATGGGCATTAAGTTCAGAGGAGACAGCCTGAATAAAGATAAGGGGCTGAGACACTGCAGGGAAACTAAGGGCAGTCTGGTGTTCATAAAAACAGAGATACAGAGTGTGAAGAACATTCTAGGTCATGTTAAGGATCTTGGATCTTGCCCACAGGATGTGATGAGAAGTCACTGTAGCAAGTTGTATGGTCAGATCTGCCTTCAGACAGATCACTTCGGAATAGCAGTTGTATCGCAGGAGGGGAAGAATGGAAGCAGGCTACTGAGAGGATCTGGGTGAGAAACAAAGGAGGTGTCAATTAAGGCAGTGGCAGTAGCGATGAAGAAGAAATGACAGATGTCGAAATATTTAGGAAGAGACGCCGCAGATCTTCATAGCAACTATCAAAAATAGGCATTATTATTATACCTTATTTAGAGATGGGATAATTGAAACTCATAGAAATTAGAAATCATGTTGCATATCCCGTAACCAGAAATAACAATGTTTCTACGGGGGGAAATGCATTCAGAGTTTTAAAAAAGAACTTCTGGATGGCAACACATTCATCATTGTGCCAAAACAGGTGCTGAAGAAGAGATTAAGGAAGGGAAAGACCAGTCAAAGGAGAAGGTCAGAAGGAACATTTTCAGTAAGTAAAATCCACATTTAGCAAGGGATACAATAGGTATGTAATTAAATATATTGCTTTAAATAAGGACATTAGAGGCTAAAAATACTGTGAAAATCCAAAGGTAATTGTACTATTTAATCTTAGGAGAAATTCTTAATGGAGATAAATAGAGGACTTGAAGGGAACCTTCCTATGCCTGTAAGATAATTGTTATTATCAGTGTCTGAAATGAGAGGAAGCAAGAAAGGGAATGGGCGTACCTGCAGATGTAAGGAAAAGGGCTGGCTCATCTGTAGACAAAGATTTACCAGGCGGTTCAGCAAAGAGAAAGGTAGCAGATTTTAGGCTCTCACTGCAAGCGCTTTGTTAATTTAGCTTAATTTGATGAAATATTTACTGAGTGCCCGCTATGTTCAAAGAGCTATGCCTGAAGCAGTTCTATTACTGATACTGATAATTACACCGGCCTCGTCAATGTCTGTATCAGCACGAAGAACTCACTGGGCCATGTACAGTACACCAGGTTGGCTGTGGTTTCTACTCGGTGCTTTGGTTTACAATCCCGGCCGACGCGGAGCATTGATGAGGGAAAGCAGTCTTAGCGCGAGCTGATTTGGCAGTGGTGGCTGGGTTCTTAACTAATTCACGTAACTAATTCAGTGTGGAAAGTAGGAAATTAAGTGAATGGCAACATGGGTAATTGACCCCTAATGAATTCAAGCTAAATAGCTATTTTCACTATTCTTGTTTCTCAGTATATTACTGGGATGCATTTTTCAACCGTTTAGATGTTTCAAATGGCTCTGCTGAAACGAAAAGAAGCTCTGTGATAATGAAGCCTTTTTGTTGTTTCATGGTGTATGTGAAACCTTAAGTGATCCTTGGTAAAAGACTGGTGTACAAAGAAAATCTAGAAATAATCAATTAACCCAACAGTGGATGAAGAAAATACCATATTAGCACTTAAGGATCTTAACTTCCTAATCAAAAGACCAGGCTGGCTTGCACTCTTTACACTCTTGTATTTTTTTTTTCATTTTTTTTATTATGTTCAGTTAGCCAGCGTATAGTACATCATAAGTTTCTGAGATTAAACTTATCCTTTGCCATCAGGATTTTATTGAAGCCTGACGACTACAGTTAATAAAAATCAAGTACTTTAAAGTTACGGTAGATGTTTTATTTTTTATTTATTTATTTATTTATTTATTAAGATTTTATTTATTTATTTGACAGAGATCACAAGTAGGCAGAGTCAGGCAGAGAGAGAGAGGAGGAAGCAGGCTCCCTGCTGAGCTGAGAGCCCGATGCGGGACTCGATCCAAGGATCCTGGGATCATGACCTGAGCCGAAGGCAGAGGCCTCAACCCACTGAGCCACCCAGGCGCCCCATGGTAGATGTTTTAAATTAATGCATATAGATATTTATTTATTTTTAAAATTTCTCTCTATATGGTATTAAAGAAGTGTTGGTATCCTTACTGTCCTAGGGGATATTCAAGGCCACCCAGACATTGAATAGTAGGTATTCTGCTCTTAAAAAATAAGACAGTTTGTAAGACATCTAACTGGAAAAAAATTAATACGCATAATCAACTCAATGAGACCTGTTGTAAGTTTTAACTCCTAATGAGAGAGAGAATGCAGATGAACACAGATGGGAGCTCCAAAAGGGCTCTGGGCTTAGATGGCCTGTCATTTTTGTTACAGGTTTTTTCTAAAACCACCAGGCAGCAGCCTCTTCATTTCTATGTCCCCTGACACACTCATGTGCACATTTACAGAGAAAGTCACTTAATGAGAGTGGAGGTTTAACCTGAAGTTTTGCTCACTGTGACCCTGAATGAACACCCCCTGACCCTAGGTCTGAGGTCCACGGCCACATGGCTTTTGGGAGGCTGTGAAATGTGAGGGCTCAAGGTCTAGTTTCAAAACGCGACCCACCAAAGGTCCCACGACAGTGAGATGAAACCCAGGCAGCATGGCTCAGTTAACAACCAGTGGGACAGGAGAAGGGGAGAAGCAAACCGGACACAGGGGGCATTTCACACTGAGGAGCATTATGAGCAAATACGGGCAGCAAAATGAAGACTCAGAAATAAAATATCCCCAGGATGACTAAGAATGGGGAAACAAGCTTTAAAGAGAAGCAGAAGGATAAAAAACCCTATCCCTGATCAAGAGGTCACTGTTTGCCAGACATTGTGTCAGGCGTTGGGCATAAGAATGGATCGATCCTGTGAGGAATTGATAATATATATAGACAATCCCAGGAATGACATCAGAAGTGCCTGCCCAAGGCCAAGCTCATGCTTTGTGTGTTGAGTTATTCTGGTGCTGAGGAACAAGAGTAAGGCAGGAGCATAACATGGCCTCCAAACTCCATGGGCAGGGTTGGGTCAAGAGAAGGGAAAATCTGGGTACAGTGCTGAAGAGAAGCACCGCTCCCGCTCATTTGTAGGCGTAGTTTCTGGCCACTGGTGGCGCGTGTGGCATGCCATCTGTCCGTCAGTGACCCATGCTCTGTTTCCCGGAGCGAGGCAGATACGGCAGCATATGCAATAGTCTTTTGTGGGGGCGTTTCTCTAGCACACTTCCAAGATTTCTGTGAAAAGCCCCAAGGCTGCTGGCTGGAGAAATGTGGTAATCGGGCTGTGGTACCTTTCAACAAATAACACAGAGGAGTTTTCCTCACGCTCCCTCTTTGAGAAGCAGACATGACAGAAGTTCTGAACATCTCCTCTCTTTGAGTTAAGTTTGAGCAAATATTTTTCTTCATAAAGCTGACCCTAAAGGATGGCCTACGTAATTCGTGTATGAAGAGAGACTCTAATGCTATTTCTGTTTTGGTGCTTCCAATAATTCTCCATAAATCTTAAAATTAATATTTTGGTAATTTTCTGTGGGCTTGTAGTTTATACTGTAAAAAGTCAAAGTCTTGTCATCACAGGTCTTGAGTGAAGTTCTATATTGCCCTAAAAATTGTGCAAGAGACTCTCTTGGAAGGAATGGACAGTTCCTCTCTGGACCCAATGAGTTTCCAACGAAGGAAGAGGACACATGACCACTTTATTATTCTGATCCTTTGTTCAGCCTCCCTCACCTAAATCTCCCAGAGAGTCCTCACTATAAAAAGAAGGAGGTTAGTTTAATTAGAAAATAACCCTAATACAGGACACTGTCCAACACAGAACCTGGAGTAAAAGATAAACACCTAAAACTATATGTTACAGATCAGTTCCAAGGCTTAGAAAAAATATATGCTTCTTTTAAAAATAATTCACTAAGAACCACAGAGAACTGAATTTTTTCAGACTTTAGAATGTTAAGATTCTTAATAATGAGCTATACAGAGAAAGCGATATTGTTTGAATTTGCATTTCTCCCCCAGGTATTGGGCTAATGACTTTATCATTTTCCTTTCAGGAAGTTACCCACATAAAGACAATCTTTACATATAGAGACCCACTTAAGTAGCTTATCACCACCTTTACTGAGGTTCTATAATATAATAATTCTGATAATACCTTGGCTTGTCTTTTAACAACATCGAGCTTCATAATACCTCATCTTTGCCATACGCTGTGTGTTTTAGGAGAATGAGGTTCCGAAGAGATACAGAATACACACATATTGGAAAATAAAAAGAATAAAAAAAGAGGAAACCCTCAATTGCAATTAAAATGCAGCAGTCCTCCACGACATGTCCCAATGCTAGTTAATACAGACATTTCCAATAACTTTAATCTGTAAGTGGTGATTGTCCAGAAAAAAAAAAAAAAGAAAGAAATCAAGTTTGCGTTTCTTAAAAAGACAAGAGGGAAGAAAATGACTTGTCATATCTGACTGGTTCGGAAATATAAAATCCAATTCTGAAGAAGTAGAGATAAGAAAAGTGCTGTGGAAGTACCATCAGCTTAGCAAACACTAAATAATGAACAATGCAGAGACTGTCCAGAATGATAAAATACTCTATTAGAGGGACTGTTTTTAAATGAGTGATAATTGTGGCCCATCCACAGTGAAAGGTTATTGAATTTTTATCTGTAGCAAGAAGCTTTTGACAGACTTGCTGAAAAGTCACCTACAAATAGTACCTTCTTTAGATGAATTTGACCAAAGGGGTTTTCCAGCATGTGACATCTTTCTGACATTTACAGGATTTTTGCTTCCTTGAAGAATCTGATCAGATATTCTTAGTTTCTAGGAAGACACTTAGGTTTTTCATCAGTTGTACAGAAAAGTCCTCATTATTCTTCCTTTCATAAAAATGGGATGAAGCTGTTAGTTGAAGACTCCAGTCAAATCCACCCAGGATTCAATGACCAGAGCTCCAAGATGATAGTACACAGAATTAACTGCTGTTAGTAAACAACACTATGCCTTGGAAACCTACACCATATCAAGTGTATCCTATCTATCACCATATCATATCTCCTATGAAGGAGGAGGTCTTTTACATTTTTATTGTATGATTTCTAATCCTGGATATACACTTGTAGTCTTGAATTTAGGACAATAGAGTAAACAAGAACCTTCCCCTAAATACAGGACTACAAAATTTGGTTCCAAATTAGATCCTCATTGTGGATGGAGGTGGGGAGGGGAACAGCTTTTAAGCTTTTGCTTCTTAAAATGGGTGGAATGTCAAGATCACTTACCCCCTTTAAAAAACCTATTTATTTATTTCTTATTCTTTTAAAATTTAAGTAGGGTCTATACCCAGCACGGACCCCAATGTGGGGCTTGAACTCACGACCCTGAGATCAAGACCTGAGACGAGATCAAGAGTCGGATGGTCAAACAACTGAGCCACCCAGGCTCTCCAACCCATGCCCCCTTTCAAAGCTCACACGAATGCGGCATCGCAATATCTTGCTGTAATTTGGGGAGACAGCTGAAGAAGAGCTTACCCTTGGGGGCAAACAGAGGCACGCCTGGTTCAGTGTTCTAAGCCACACCAGAAACAGGTGAGGAGGTTGTTTTTCTAGACACTGTGGTCTACACTCTGACAAACAGTCAGATTTTAGTTTAGATTTTGTCACCGTCCCATTCTGACCTTGGGCAAATGGTCAAATTTCTGTTTCATGATCATGCTTTGTAAAACTGAGAGAATGAAGGCTGGCCTGTCAACAAGCCTGAGGCAGGGATAAGGAATTAAGAATTAATGGTTACAAAGGACCTTGAAAGTATGAAATGCAATCTAAACACTGAGTCCATTACCGTCATTGTGACGGCCCCTGGGACTGGCGCATACACACGCGGGCTCGCGCATAGCGCCCCGCTGCTACACTTCACCGGGGCTGGCCGTCTGCAAAGGGTCCTTTTGCGCTATTGATTAATAAGTAAGCTGTCTGAAAAAGCATATCCAGTTTACATTTGGAGCATTTTTCTAAATCCAATCTCCACAGATAGCAATTTCTTCCATTAAATTCGGGCCAGCCCTCTATCTGCTTCATTTTCCCTGACGGGGTTTGTCTCTCCTACCCACACTCCGCTTTGTGGCACACCTAAACTTAGTTTCGTGGGTGAAGAAATTAAAAGACACACTCTTTGTCTAGTGAGGAGTTCATTAAGTCATGGTTAGAGGGCTTATCTCAAGTTTTAAAGCACCCAACCATCTCAGGGCTTCTCTAGATAAGAGCTTAGATTTAATAGTACAATCTGTGCCTTGAGGTTCAATCTTTCACTTGGTTCTCATTGCAAGAGGTTTCTGTATTTGGCAGCCAAATCAGTCCCCTTAGATTTTCTGCTCAAGTCCTGCTGCCCTAATGGCTACTCCTCCCCACCTCAGCTTGGTGTCGGCTCAGGTAATGCCGCACCTGCACTATTCTCCTCAGTCTGAGTCCTCAGCACTCCATTTTAGAGTCCTCTCTTGTTTTCCAACCCCTTCTGGCCTCCCCCGCCTTCCCAAAGATTTTCAATTTTATTTCTTCTTCCTGTTGCCATTTTATAGTTTTGTTTGAAGATACAATAGTTCAGCTGGAAGCTCCCAGCCACCACACTTAAGTATCCATGATATTACCATATTTTAATAAAATATTTCCCTCATGGATACAAACGTTGGTGCTTTCAGAGAAACAGCCCCATAATTCTTTACGGACAGATACTCAGAGCTCCATAATTACACTGAAATGCCCACAGCACTAGGCTTCTGTAGCTTCACAATTGATAATCACCTCTTTGCCGAGGGTGGTTAGGTAATCAGTCCTCAGGACAGGATAATGAACTCTACAGATGACCATCTGACTGACAGGAGGGGAATGGTTTTCGGTTCTGCCTTTGAATAATAAGCGAGCCCTCTTTTAATAGTTTTGAAGAACAAAAAGAGTATCTTTGGATGATTCAACTTTGACTTCTCAGACGGACACTTGTAGACAGGTGACTTTCGGACGCAGGTCCATTCTCAGACACATTCCCATGACCTCGGAAACACTGGGGAATTCTGTGCAGTGAGAGCCATGATCTACCAGGAATGATTCAGGAGCACAGATGTTAGAGTGTGAAAAGCAACCACAGGACTTGGGATCAAAGAGAAGCCTGAAGGGGCGGGAGGAAGGTCAAGGCCCAGCACTAAGGGGGGGGGGAAGCAAAGAGAGGGCTCTAGGGAGCAGGTTGAGAGTAGGAACCCCGGGATCCCCATACTTAGTCGCCGTGCTGTGTTAGCACACACTAACACCGCCCAAGTTCATCATCTCATTTAATGGTTACAGCAACCTAAAAAGTTTAAATCATTGTTTGTATTTAACAGGTAAAGAGACTTAATTAGCTCAGAAAGGCTAATTAATTACCTATGCTGACACAACTTGCCTCACGTGCCTCCAAGTGAATCAGATTTCAAAGTCACATATGTGCTATATGCCTGCTAGGCCAGGAGAAGTATGGGAGAGAGTCTATGGACTAAAAGAGCATCATAGATATTCAGGGAGAGGCAAAAATGGCCCTGATTTAGGAGCCATGTGAGGGCCCTCAATCAGAGGAAAGAGAAAAAGACAGAGTAAAAATGTTTAAGAAGAGGACTTCCCATTGTGTATCAGTATTTAAAATGTACTAAAAAGCAAAGCATGGGTCAGCTGGAAGCTGGGGCGATAATCAGCACTAATAGCACATAATGCATCAGTATGGAGAAAGAGCTAGAAGGGTCCAGATGGTCTTCTTTATAAAATGGGAGATGCCCCAGCTCTCTACTGTTAGTAACAACAGGGCTGCAAGAGAGTCCTAGGAATCAGGTGAGCTCCCTAAGCCCAGGGACTTTCCAGGCAATTCCTATTTAAGATGAATTTCAATCAGTTTATAAATAACAGAGTACAATTACGACGGAAAATGAACAAAATGGAATCATCATCAGATTATCATTTGGTGTTTTTTACTCCTACAAAACATATGATTAGTTGTGAAGTTGGGTACAACACGGAAACATACTTGGACATTATTTTAAAAAGTGATAAAAGCTCACATGAAAGTACAGGTAGCACCAATTAAGTAAGATCAAAATAAATCTGGAGTTGGACAGTGGACATGAAACTCACGAAGGAGATATAAGACGGAGGTAATTTAATTTTCTCAGAAAAGAGCATGGTCATGAGGGGCCCCTGGTGGCTCAGTCAGTTAAGCATCCAACTCTTGATTTTGGCTCAGGACATGATCTCAGAGTTGTGGGATCGAGCCTCGTGTCGGGCTCCATGGTCAGCGTGGAGTCTGCTTGAGATTCTCTCTCTCTCTCTCCCCACTCACATATTCTTTCTCTTTCAAAATCAATAAACAAAAATCCTAAAAAATGAAAACAAAAACAAAAACAAAAACCACGCTCATGAAGTTAACTAGGGCAATGAATGTGGACGGTGCCACCAACAGAGGAAAGAGGATGGAAAGAATGAAGCCACAGAAGGAGAGTCAAGCAAATGACAACTAATAAGACCAAAAACGGATGATGGCCTAGAAAGCCTAACCTCAGAAAGACGATTAGAGCAACTAAATATGTTGGGTTGTGCTAAGCAGTGCCTGACAGGGAGCTGTCTGATAACAGTCGACAAATATTTGAAACTTGTAAATACTGCAGCAAGAGAGGAATTACCTCGTGTGGAGTTTTAATTAAAAATAATCAGATGAAATTATGACAGGGAAAACTCTGGCTTAATAGTTTGACAAATGCGAAGCTGAAACAGGACAGTGTCCCATGAGATCTTGCCTAGGGACGTTTTTATTCACATTTGTGTCAAGGCAGAAAAACATACGGTGGTAGGGGCGTGTGTGTGTGTGTGTGTGTGTGTGTGTGTGTGTGTGTGGAGGGGTCTGCATTTTATCTTTCATTTACCAGTAAGGCAGAAAAAGCCCTTGACAGTGAGCTCTAGCATGGGAGAATTCATATTCCATCTTCTAGAATGGAATGAAATGTTTTATTTATAAAAGGACAGATAGAGAGAAATAGGTAGACAGAAAAAAATGATAGAAAATGATACATTATCACAGGCAACGCATAAAGGCTTCCTGGTATGCCACAAAACCATGCATGTGAGGGACGGGAGTATGCAGACACCTGGACCTTTTCCACCCTTAATTTCAGTTACACAATTGACTTGTACACAATTTCGCATTCATTCAATCGGTTTGACATTTGCAGCCTTTTGTATTAAGGGAGACAAGGATCTTTGTGCCCTTCTCCTTTGACTGGCTTGAGAAGGGTAAGAGGAAAGTTTTTATTTTTAACCAAATTTGAGCCACAGTTTGACTAACTAAAAGACTACTAAGCAAAAGTGGGCTGTTGACTCTGGCAGAGACTCAAAGTATAACATTTTGTGCCTGGCGTTCTTGTCCAGAAAGTGGGAAGTCATGCTAATCCCGAGCTTTTGAGAATAGAACTGGCAAAATAACTACAAATAATTTCCCCAACAGAAAGAGGAAGAGAAATTGAAGAAGACACAAGGGGAGGGCTCCCAGTCTGTGGTTCTCCATCTTGGCTATTTGTTGACTCCCCGGGGGAGATGATAAATGCACAGTGGTCTGGGCCTCTCCCCCACCGAGGGTCTGAGAGAAAGCTCCACAGGTGATTCTCATATAAGCCAAGGTTGTGAACCAATCCTTTAAACCAGTGGTTCTCAACCTCCAGTCTGATTGGTTCGGGGATGCCCAGGCCACATGTGGGAACAACGAAATGGAAATCTCTGACAATAGGGTCCAGTATCACGATTATAAAAGCTCCCAACTGATTACAACTGATGTGCAGCCAGCTTTGAGAACTGCTACTCTATATTTCCCAGGAAGCAAGTCTTACTTGTACACAGGCTTGGAGTCAACACTGCACACTGACTTTTTAGTAAAGAAAATCCAGGTAACTCTTTTAATCTCAGCACGGCTTTGTCTGAAACATGACTGTGTATGTTTATTAAGTGGTGCTCGGCACACATGGCTGTAGTCTCTGATCAAGTAGCTCCGGGGAGAAAAAACAGCTCCTCCCACACAGAGCCTCTCAGACCCATAAGATTAGAGAATGTATATCAACTGCATAATTGTTGAGGGTAGACAACTATTTTCTTTAGCAGCTATTCAACTTGTCCAAACACTGGGCTTATAAGAGATGCATTCATCATGTCAAAAAATAGTCACTAGAGAGATAAACACACAAGTAATTTATGGTGGAAAAGTGGAAAGTCGCTCCAGAATTCAGGAGGAACTGTCTGGAGACGGCTACATGAATTGGAGGCATAAAAATCAATCCCAGAACTTCATCAGTGATAAGACCCATTGATAGGAGTTTTTCTTGGTGAAACAATTTGATGAGAATTGCACTTTATCACTGTGGTTTTCCCTCCCCAAACCTGTAAGTACAGTCTAATCATGGAAAGAGATTAGGCAAACCCATACTGAAGGATGTTCTGCAAAATACCCGACCAGTTTTCCTCCAGACTGTCAAGGTCATCAAAAAGGAAGAAAGTCTAGGAAGCTGTCACAGTCTAGATGAACTTGAAGAGATATATTGACTAAATACATTATGATATCCTACATGGGAGCCTGGAACAGAAGAAGGACATTAGGTAAAAGCGAAGAAAATTCTAATAAAGTAAAGACATACTAGTGATGTATCCATATTCGTTCATTAGTTGTGATAAATGAACCATATTAATATAAGATGTTAATGGTAGGGGAAACTGGAAACCCTGTACCATCTTTGAAACTTTACCCTGAATCTATAACCATTCCAAAAAAAAAAAAATTTAAACATATCTTTTAAGATTTTTATTTATTTGAGAGAGAGTGAGAGGGAGAGAGATCACAAAGGCAGAGAGAGAAGCAGACTTGCTACTGAGCAGGGAGCCGGATGCGGGATTCCATCCCAGGACCCTGAGATCATGACCTGAGCCGAAGGCAGAGGCTTAACCCACTGAGCCACCCAGGCACCCCTCAAAATCAAAATTCTAACTAAAAAAAAAATCAATCCCTGGACCCCCACGATGGACATACTAGCATTTGACAACGAACTGAGGTGTGGAATTCTATTAGAGCGTTGGTGAACTGGGAGGAAGGTGCGCAGTGACTGGAGAAGTGTCAGTATCGCAACCAAGTTTGAAACAAGCAAAAAGGAAACCACAGTCATTTTACATTGGTTGACTCGAACATTTCTAAAAATGATTGAACAAATCAAATAATCAACCAAATTGCAACAGAAATCATCTGATGGTGTGCAAATTTGCCAATTATATGAAATTACATTCCTGCAATAGTAAAACAGCTGTCTTGTCCTGTGCCTCACTGTGAGGGGAGAAATCAAAGATTTTGAACAAATTATATAAATACAGCATAGGACCAGTGTTTCCCAGAAGTTGTTCCATGGAAGCAGAGTCCTAGGAGATGTTCTCTGGAGAGAGAATTCACTGCTAAGTTTGGGAAACACTGCATTGCTGTCAATGTGGCTGGTGTGACTGAGGAGCTGAATTTTTAGCTTAATTTAATTTAAATTTAAAGAGCCACCCAAGGGTAGTGGCTGCTGTGTAAGACCGTGCAGTATCTAGAATTTATTACGTAACGCGACAAGACAGGTGGAGTTTCTAAGTTAGCAAATACTTGTAGAACAAAAAAAGAGTGACATATTTGAGAAATGTCTTACTCTCAATGATGATGAAATTCAAAAGGGATATGTGCACTACTCCTGTAAATTTAAGGAATAGAAATTCTAGTTATACACTGGCAATGATGATCAGAAATGATCACAGGTTAAATGTTGGCATTAAAGTGCTTGCATTAAAAAAATGTCATGACCCTCCTGGGTGGCTTAATAGAAGCATGGCATGAATGGCCTCCCCAGCACTGCCAGAACTGAATCTTGTCCTGGTCAAGACAGTGATGGAGTGGACAGAAGATTAAATTGTGAGTTTGAAGACTTGCTTCCATCCATGCTTGGGCATAGACAGGTGGTGTGACCATTCTGAAGCCTCCACTTCCTCACAGGCAAAATAACTGAGTTGGACCAGATGATTTCTAAGATCCCTAGCAATAATTTCATCACTTTAAGAAAGAAGTGTAATTTGCACACACAAATTTATGGCAGTACCCTTCACAATAGTCAAGAGGTGGAAACAACCCAAATGTCCACTGACAGACAAATGGCTTAAAAAAGACAGCAGATACATACAGTGCAGTATTGTATTTCCTTCTTGTCCGGTCACATACTACAATATAGAAGAGCCTTGAAGACAGTATGCTAAGTGAAATAAACCAGTCACCAGAACAGAAATACTGTTGATTCCACATACATAAGGTATCGAAAGTTGAATTCAAAGAAACAGGAAATAGAAAATGGTTACCTAGGGCTGGGAGAGAGAGGAAATGGAGAATTGTTCAATGGGCAGAGAGCTTCGGCTGTACAAGATGAAAAAGTTCCAGAGATCTGCTGAATAATATATTTAATGCTAAACTAATGTACATTCAAAAATGGTCAAGATGAGGCACCTGGGTGGCTCAGTTGATTAAACATCTGATTCTTGGTCTTGGCTTAGGTCACGATCCCATGGGTTGGCATGGAATCAGCTTGAAGATTCTCTCTCTGCCCCTCCCCCCACCTTGGGCTTGCATGCTCTCTCTCAAATAAATAAATCTTAAAAAAAATATATATATAAATGTAAAACTTGTTGTAAATGTAAAATGTAAAATTTGTTGTAAAACGAATACTACATTTCCTGAATAAATTCCAGAAACCAAAATTGTAACATTTACTCACCCTGGGGGTTAGAGGGATGTTTTAACCTTTCGGTTTCTCACACTGGAAAAGACTGGGGCATATTTTATTGCTTCTCGTCCACCCACACTGCATGTGGGCTCAGCAAGAAATTCAGTCATGGTAACTGTGAGCAGAGGTGGATAGCCTGGGTCAAAGGAACGTACGGTTGGGCCCACATTCACGAATAGCCAAGTTTACCAACCAAGAAGGTGTGAGTGAACTTGGTCCTGCTCTGGGCTCCTAATTCTGCCATGTTCGGTTGCCCTTGATTCAGAGACTGGGATTGTCAGACCAAAGTCTTTAATATCTTGAGATGGGCAGGTAGTGGCCAGGGTATTTTCAGAGACATCTAGTATTTTATGGATAAAATATTCAACATCTAATTTCTGAGGCTGAAGAAAGAGGGTTAGACTGAAGTAAAGGGACTTAAAGAAAGAAAGAAAAAAAGAAAAAAGTGACCTCCCAGATGGTAAGGTTAAAGAGCAGAATATGTAATCAAGGAAGTTTTAGGATCTCTAGTCCTGAAGATTTTTTTTACAGAATCCAAGACAGACAGGAGGCCCCCTGAGGAAGCAGTACAGACAAAATAAACCCCTGGGCCCCTCTAGTTCTCTGTAGTCTATTTTTAAAAGCTACGCATTTCTGAAACAATACCATTAATTTTCAAATTGAATATACTCCAACAATTTTTATGTAGGTCACATTTGCTGAGAATTTTCTTAACCGGAACAGTTCATCTTAGAGTCTTTGTTTAGGATTTGTACACACAGCAGAGAGTACAAAGGGCAGATGCTATCTTGCATCTGTACTACAAGGTTGAAATTGTGATCCATGGGGACAAATACGTATAAACCTAGATTCTGAATGCCCAGTGCTAAATATGATCCTTCTCAACTTCTTTGCACTGAAACCATGTCCTGAACATAGAGGAGTTTTACAAGGTAGAGCAGGAGACAGAGACTGGGGTGTAGAAGCAGAGAAAAACAGAGTCAGAAGACAAAAAGAATCGGGGGAACCCATGAGAGAAGGTCAAGCTGGGTCAATCCAAGGCCTTTCTGGAACTGTTTCCTGAGCTCTTAGAAAAAAAATGCTCATTTTTGGTCTGGGATCAATCCTGGGGCTGCTGGTGGCCAAGGATGTTGCCATATGGAAAGTGCTTGCCTGAGATGGAAAGCAATAAAGAGAAAATACCAAGAGACAGAGGAAGGGAGACAGAAGGGCTTGGAGAGAGGAGTGTGAGCAAAAGAACACACATGTGTAAGCATGTCTGGGACAGGATGCTATCTTGTAAACCTGGATCCAGCCACACCTGAAGCCTTTGATTACCAGTTTTATGAGTCAGTGCATTATTTTTCCTTCAATGTGTCTGTTTCTTTCAATGGAAAGAATCCTAAGTAGAATAGGAATGAGGAAGAGGAGGGTGGTGGGGGATACCAGAAGAAATGGAACAGGAACCACGGATGGCAGCAGGACGAAAGCAAGAGCAGTGCCTTCGATGTAGTCAGGCGAGGAGACCCTTTTAAGTGCAAACAGACAGAGTGACATTTAGGCAAATGCTAAAAGAGACAGAAAAATTATCTTTGAAGAAATGGTCAGCTTTCACCTCTTGGACCATTGGGCATCCACGCTCAGCCACTGAATTGCAGTCCACTTCTGTGGGACATGGGATGTTCTGGGTATGTGACTGTCATGCTATAATGTTTGGAAAGACATTCTACTATGGAAATCATCTTCTGCAAATTTCCTCTAGTCCATCAACACAAATAGCTTCATCATTCTATCAAAGCCACGTATCTCCCAAATAGTTAACAGAACGGGGAGCAAGAAATAAGCCTAAAATCTTCTTTTCTGGATTCCTTCCCATCCTGCTGAGTATCCCTGAGTGCTAGATAAAAGGCTGGCATTTTCTTCATGTTACCTTGTTTCCAGATTTGGAAACACTTTTGTGGAGGTAATCACTTGGTTCGCTTTTCAAAGGAATAATAAAGAGCTTATCCCTTATTCCCTTTCTAGAGTCACACTGACACAGAGCCATCAAAGTAACCCATTACCAGAGACTTCCCTGCTTTGCTCAAATTATAAACATCAGTGGGCATCTCTCCTGGGAATTCAAAGAACAGATGAGTGTGGGTGAGCCAGGCTTGCTGTTCGAAGGATGAACCAGGTTTGCTAAATGTTTTGTTTTAGCAAAGACAACATAAGTAGTGATTACGGTTCACTTGGGTTTTGTACTGATCGTCGAAATACTGACAGTCACTTAAATCACTCACTGGGTGGAATAATCACCCTGAAAAGAACGGGGAGAGTACAACTGGTATTATAAAATGGAACTGAACACAGGAAGACGAAGTAACAACGGGTGTGGTAGAAGCGATCTTTGTCAGGATAACAGAGATGATTAAAGACAAGAATTAGATATCAAGTGTACTGGGTACTCTCGGTGACATGAACACAACAGGCAAATCATGCAATCACAAAGCTGAGCCTAACTCAGAGAACATCTCTTTTTGAGAAGAGCTTGTGTCAGGTTGCCCTGTGTGCATCAACCCAGGGTCTTTCAATAGAGCTTCTGGACCATTTTGCTTTTGCAAAACCCTTTTCAAATGGACAGAACAGAATCTGGAATGCTGAGCCCCTGGAAATAAGAGACTGCATTATGAAGCATTAGATGTTGATGGTTTGCAAACGAGAGGACCCCTTCCAGATGTCAGTAGTCAACGGACCCCAGGCAGCCCTGTATTTGTAGGGGTCAAAGGAAACTGGGAAAAGCAGCATGTGGTCCTTTTACAGAACTGTTTATTCGGCAATTAGCAAACAGGAAATGAGCTCTGACTTTGATTTTTGGTGGAGTGGGGTGGGGCTGGGAGATAAACTGGATAATTTCGGCCACTGCTTGTGACAGACTGCCTGATACTGACAGGATTACAAAGTTGAGGGCCTTTCAAGGATATCTCCAGACGCGGATCTGCTCAGACCCCACACTGTGCCCAAATTACCCTCTTCTTACAGATTCTGACACTGAATGTGTAATTTTAGCTTCAGATAAAAAGATATGTTAAATAATAAGCATAAAAATAAAATCTAAATGAAAAGTAGTATTTGAAGACGACTTCCAAGCAGAGTATATAATTTTGCTCAAAGGCTCCCTTCCTTCTGTCCCTTTCCCTACACACAACTGAGTTTCAGGAGAGCTACAGCATCAGCGAGAGGCTGGCTGGTGAGCGTCCGAGGGATTCTGAGCCTCTAGGGGGTGCGTATTTCAGGGAAGAATTGACCCTGTGAGTTTCCTCCCCACCTCCTCCATCTCCAGGCTGGAAGCCGTGGGTTAACCAAGTCATGATAATGACATGATAATAGACAATGATAATAAATAACTTACTCTGAAGTTCACAGCCCAAACAATGCAGGCTTTCTCGTTCTCATGATCTCCTAACAGTTAACTCTAATATCAAGTTCAAAGCTGATTCTGTTTCTTTCATGTTATTGCTGCTGTTTTACTTTTTTCCTGCTGTTTATTTATATATTCAAATCTGTCAGCACCTTTATTCCGTCTTCCTATCGTTTTTTCTTTGCTTCTATTTTAACGGCCTAACACATACTTCTGAACTCCTGCTTTTGATATGCCCTAAAGTATTTATTTTATCGCCAGTGAATAAAGTGTATGTGCCCTAAAGTTTTCAAACGAGTTTTCTCAGAGTCATTGCTCCTCAATAGAAAAAAGTTTCCCGTTTTTATTTCATATCCTCTGCCTGCCATTCCTTGAATTCTGTAAGTTCTCTCTCAGCTATTCCTTTTCGGGAATCACTGTTTTTCTCGGTGTCTCTATTTTCCAGCACCTTCGTCACTTCTATCATTCTCTTGTTGGACACTTTTTCATTAGCAGTTCCAGCGAAAACACGAGCCGTGTGCTCAGCTCTGGGACAGTTCTATGCCTGACAAGTGGTAAGAGGGACGAAGGCACTGTCTTCTGTTCTGGAGACACAGTGGTGCCTTTTCCCACGATTTTATGTTCCGAAGGTTTAGTACCAAGCTATGGTGAACAGGAACCCTTTTTGGCTTTCCGTGCTCCACACAGGCAAGGGGAGATTACTTCCGTTAGCAGGATCACGAAGTGAGAGGTGCAGCCTGCGCAGAGTTCTTGCACAGATCTAGCACGGACCTTCTGACAACTTGGGACACCCCTCCTACGGGGACATGTATATGCACCTGTGTTTCAAATGAAACTACCCAGTCTAGCTTCTTCCGCCATCCCCACAACCGCTGCCGTATAGGTACTTACTCTGGGACGTAGAAAGATTGGAGAAAGCTGACTTTGTTCGACCTGCTAGCCACTCCAGGCTTTCATGCATGTTGGCCAAAGCTTTGAGGTCACTGACATCACGGAGGATGTCTTGCGGAGGGATTAGCTTATCTCCCAGGTTCCCAATAAGGACTTCCGACTCCTTGCCAAAGGCTGCCCTAAGAGACAAATCAGAAACATATTTCACATATAGCATGAAAAAGAGAGGCATGGGCAATACCGTTTTAGGCAGGGTTGTCAGTATTTCATAGCATGCTATCTTTCCCAGGTTTACTGTTGTGAGAAAACTATCATATACCTGCTTACAATTGTTCCAGTAGGAGAAAGACAGTTCTTAGAAGAATAAACTTTCCCTGATGCTCGCACCTTCAACAGGAAACAGCATGGGGCCTCACCTAGACAGTGATGGTCCCTGGGGATGGCTTTGATGCCCGCTCTCTTGTGGCTTTTTCCTTGTCTCTTCTGCTATGGACACTGACCAAAAGCTTAGGGCATGAAAAATGTACATGGTTTGAAGGTTACTGTGATTAAAAAAAAAAAAACCACCAAGTTAATCAGCTAGAAAATGTTTTAAAATGCTCAAAAGCGGGGACACCTGGGTGGCTCCAGTGGGTTAAGCCTCTGCCTTCGGCTCGGGTCATGATCTCGGGGTCCTGGGATGGAGCCCCGCATCGGGCTCTCTGCTTGGCGGGGAGCCTGCTTCCCACCCCCCGCTCTCTGCCTGCCTCTCTGCCTGCTTGTGATCTCTCTCTCTGTCAAATAAATAAAATCTTAAAAAAAAAAAAATGGTCAAAAGCAAAGAGGGTCTAGTCTTTTTAAGAGAGCAGATTATAGTTGAGATGGATGAGAAAACTCCTTCACTCGCTCCCTGACTTGTTGTAAAAGGGATCCGAAGCCAAGTACAAGGCCTTAAGGTATGTACTATTAGAAAAGAGAGACGAATAAAAACCAGTGCTGGATCCTTTCACTGACTGGAAAAGTGAAGCTGGATGGTCTGCACACAAAATCCCACATGCTCATGATATCTGGTGGGGGGAGGCTGAAAAATGAAGTTCTGTGGGGTCACAGGAGGAGGGATTTGGGAGGGCCCCTGGAGACCATGCGGTGCCGCCACAGCACGGAGGCAGAAACGGAGGCTCAGAAGGTGAACCGTTGTGCCCACATAACACGCGAGTGGCAGAGCTGGGACTCTGTCTAATTCCCGCAGCGCCCTTCCTTTCAGAAATACAGAGGGCTGAAATGACAGAAGACGACTGAGGCTGCTAGGGAGAAAAATCTTGTCTTTTAGGGACGCAGAGCCGCTGCCAGTGAAGGTTGGAACAGGCACCTGGAGAGTTCTCTCTGAAAGTCCCAAAGCTTTTTAAAACTCGGAACACCTTAAGTGAGCAGAAAACAAAGGCTTTATTTTGAGGAGCAGGAACCGAATTACGTTTCAAGCCAGAGGTGAGGAGTAACAGGTGACAAAGTCAGGACAATGCTTCATCGCTGGAGCCCAGCACCAAAGCAGACGTTCCACATGCAAAGAAACAACGGCTGTGAATTAAAAACGTATTAAAAAATGTGTGTGCTACCGAGTAGTGAGTCCCCATGAGGCTTCTTATTTCAACGCAGGGTTCCAGTTTTTTTAAGGACAAGTAGTCCTCGAGTGACTGAGTTGGGTAAGCTGTGGTCATGGAGGCAACAGAGACTCCGCCCAGGAACCGAAAGAGCACATATGAACTTGACTCAGCGGTCTAGTGAAAGGTCTTGGGGCAGATTCCTAAAGTCTGCATCTCTAGCCAATTTCAGAAAGCTGCTTTCTTTGAGTACTAAGAGTTAGAGCACAGGCTTCTAAGTCACCCAAACCTGGTGCTGAATCCTAACTCCGCCATTTACTGCGGGAGGGACGGGGCTTCGCGTCTCTGATCCTTGTTAGCTGGGGGTGAGGGTGCTGACCTTGGACGAAGTAATATAAACATCAGAGGGGACTTCAGAAACCTTTACTGGGACAATTTCAGTAATTCCAAAAGTAGAGAGAACAGTAGGATAATCTCCCACGGATCAGTCTTTTTTCTCCACACCCCACCCCTTTTGGCGGATTTTGAAACAATCATTCAGGTGATGTGAGGTGCGTGACCCAGTGCATGGAACTTGGTGAAAGTCAACAAGCTGTAGTTATTATCACTCTACAGGCTGTTGAAATGGCTGGTTTATTTGGCGTCAACCCAGGGTAATGCTACGATGAATGAATGAAAATAGACAAGTGATCGGAAGTAAGTCAATTCGATCTCAAGGGCTAGTTTTATAAATGGAACCTCGTAGCATCACAGCAAATGTCACCATGTCTCGGAGCCTGGATTTCCGAGAATCTTCAAGGGGTAAATTACTCTGATGGAAACCACTAGTTGCCTGCCCAGTATCCATCATCCCGTGCCTTCTTAGGCAAAGGACGCTGGGATTGTTGGGGTCAGCCATGTGTTCAACTTTAAAACAAAACAAAACAAAACAAAATAAATCCCCTGCTCAATTTCCCAGCCCTTCTTGCAGAAGCGGTGGTCAATGAGCTATAAACCAAAATCAGTAAGTGGGTTTCCAAGAAAGCCCTTTTGAGCAATCTCGGCTGGCAGGGACCTCTTGTGCCCCCTGCCTTTCTGGAATGCAGTTACGGCAGATGAAGCTGCAATAGTGCTTCTTCGAACATCAGATGACCTTGAGTATGAGAACAGTGCTGAAAATAATGGAGCCAAAGATTAGGAGGGCATGCGGGCCCCGACGCCACCACAGAGCTGCAGTGCAGGCCCAGACAATGCGCTTCTGGGCTTTGTGTCACCGGAGGGACAATAAAACCCTATTTGTTTCGGCCACTGCGATTCCAAGTTCCTGCCACTAGCAGCTAAATGCAATTTCTAACTGACACAATGATTGAATTAGCATAAATGATGTCAACCTCGGAAAACTTTCCCTGAATTTAGATATCCCTAAAATCAAGTTACCGGGAAAAGCAAAACAATGTCTCCTCCCTGATTTGGGCCTGGCAGACAGTTCTAGCATCTTCTCTGTGGCTGTCATTCAGTCAAGCTGTAAATATTTAGTTTTCTTAATCTGTCCTTATATATCAACTCTCTCAGCCCCTTAATCATCTTTGATAGATATAACACAAAAAATGCCTCCAAGCCGGGTGGTTAAAAGGCAACAGGGGAGGCAAACAGCTTTGAAAAACAGGCTCGGAGGCATTTTTATGCGTGTAGGTGTAACCCTGGGTGGAATGTGACAATCAAGACAAATGTATTTATGTAGAAGTCTAATCTGCTTGTGGGGGGATCTCTGGGCCTTGGGCATGTCTGTGGTGTGCTTCCTGCCCTGGGTGCCTATCCCATTTCCCTTTGGCTCACTCAGATTTGCTTAACCTCCTCCGACGGGAGAGCAACAGACTGAGAAAAATACAAACTGCCTCATGTGGAATACACAGGACACATCTCATTTGACAGGAATCCATAATCATCCCCTAACAACCTGGAGAGAGCACGGAAGCCATGACATCGGGAATAAATGATTGACAGTTATAACCACTTCACACACACAAATCATTCCTTGGAGGATTTGTGTGTGTCAAAGAGCTTGGTGGATGGTTTTTATGTGTTACAATAACCTTAAGGGGATGGCTTTAGCTGCTTGACTACAGATATTTTCTCTAAACCTTCTAATTTCTTAAATAAATTATGGTATATCCACACTATGGAAAACTACGCAGGCATTAGAAATTATATAGTAGAAAACACTTGATACCATAGAAAAATGTTGGCTATGGCTTACTTTTAGCTACGATCCCCAGCTGAGTAAAATAAGCTGTTATATAACTATATGTACTGTAGGATATTTTAAAAAAAAGATTATATGTCTATCTAAACTAAAAAAGGCCGGATGTCTACATATCCAAATGCTAACTGTGTAACCGGATCGTGCTTGGAGCTTTTTTGTATTTTCCACATTTTCTTCAAAGAGCATGTTTACTTTTTAATTAAAAACAAAACTTGGAAACCCTACCACAAATGAGAAAATGTTTCGAAGGGACACATCAAGAATTTTAGCACGGAAAATAGGAGGATGTAGATGTTACAGTTACTTCAGCCACCCGGGGAGGCACTGGGTGGTTGGCTGGTTCAGACCGAGGCTCCAGGCTTGCTCAGGACGTCGTCACTGTCTGACATAGAGGATCTCACTTCCAGAACAACGACGGCCCAGCATCTGGGCCAATACTGTTTCTCTTTCTAGATCTGAATTTCTACATACTCCTCACCTTCTGCTGCTTCTGCGAGCCCATTAATGAAGGAAGACATTACAGATATTTGGCTGACGTGGGCAGCAGAATCATCGTTACCCTGAGAAAGAGGAGTAACAGAAATCCAGATGGGACAGGCACTCAGTCATGGCCCACAGGTCATCCGACAGAGCCGGGAACAGGAACCGGAACTCAAAACTTGTGTGGGCCAGCTACCAAGACCCGCGCGAGGAGCCCCCTTCGCCAGCGGTAGGCCAACATGCTCACGTAGATGCCTATAAAAAACTACAGAAGTGTCAAACCTGTGAAGCTTAATTTTAGCACACAATTATAATCTTTAAGGAGCTTGATCTGACAAGAATTCATTTAAGAGATTTTTGCCAAGAGTGTAAAACCCGTTTAATTTAATTTTACCACACGATTATAATCTTGAAGGAGGTCTATCCGACAAGAATTCATTTAAGAGAATTTTGCCAAAGATGCTGAAAATTGTCTCCATTTAGTCTTTAAATGGTTCTGTTATCGGCTGAAATCTTAGAAAGGCCAAAAAAAAAAAAAAAAATCTGCATCTTCAGCAGACTAAATGCACTTAGGAAAGAAACATCACAAATAATTTGTTTCAGAATGACTGATCTGCAGATCTGGGCTCTGTTTGGTCCCATGCCATGTATACCCACATTCCCCTGCTTTCCCCTCAAATCTCCCCCAGTCTCCCCCGTGGCTTCCTATCGCCCAGTAGCCTAGGAAACCTGCCGGAGCGCACTCCCCTCTGATGTGGGACCAAGCACGGAAGAGCAAGGACCAGTTCAAAGAGCGAACCGGACTCCCACAGGCTTCTTCCCTCTCAGAAGGGGCAGTATTGTACCCACTGCTGTCACAGCCACTTAAGAGAACCGCTTGCCTGTGTCCACTAGCACCACTGTCAGATTTCCCCAAGGTCTTATTGACAATCCTGCTATCCTATTCAACAGTATTTCTGGCCACGAAATTTCTTTTACAGGAAAAGAAGCGTAAGGCAGGGCTGATGTTCCCGGAATGCCCTTCTTGTTGCTTAGGCCATCCGCCCGCAAGGAGCTGGCCTGACAGAGAGGTGCGATGGCCCCTGCAGGGTTCAGCTAAGGGTCCAGTTGGAAGCTAACACTTACCAGGCTGGAGTGCTGGAGGGCTTGACTCAGGACTCCAGCCCCTTCCCCCCAAACACCCCCAACCCTTGCCACCATAATAAGAAAATACAGGCCTGGGAAGTTAGGAATAAAAGCAGGAATGGCCCTTCCTCTCATGATTATAAACAGTTACAGAGGTTCAACTCTTGCCCCCTTCCCCAACTTGGGGCTAGGTGGGTTTTCAGGTATTTGGGAAGGAATGTCTCCGTGGGCAGCTGCAACAATGACCCCATTAAAACTGGTAGCCAAAGAGTGGCACCTGGGTGGCTCAGTAAGTTGGGCGACTGCCTTTAGCTCAGGTCATGATCCCAGGGTCCTGAGCCCCATGTTGGGCTCCCTACTCAGCAGGGAGCCTCCTTCTCCCTCTCCCACTCCCCCTGCTTGTGCTCTCTCTCTCTCTTTCTGTGTCAAATAAATAAAGATCTTAAACCAACAACAACAACAAAAAACTGGTAGCAGAGACTGGCCATCTGGCCTTTTGGCCTTCTCACCACTGAACAAACAGGCCGAGAGGGCCAACTGTGATGCCAAGGGGTAAGTCTGTGACTTCTACACTATAAGCGCAGGCAGACCACGTCAGATTCACTGGGATCCATCTTAGCGTTTCTACGTCCATGGTGAAATTAAGGGGAAACCCAGGGCAACCTGATAAAGACAGGAATGCTAAGAACTCAGCTCTTCTAGGAACAAAGGCTTATTAGTTTAACACATACAGGTGGTGACCTTTGTCGAGCTGAGGTGGCAGCAGAGGCCAAGAGCGCACAGCGGGACGGGCGGGTAGAAGGAGGAGGGAAGAAACAGCTCCTGCTGCCTGGGAACCGCTTGGCGTATCTGTGCATACATCAACCAACGGTTTCTTTTTGTTTTCCACTTTCCTTACTTGTTTTTATTTGTAGTAAAATCTACATAACATAGAACTGATCATTTTCACCATTTTTAAGTATACGGTTCCACGGCGTTAAGTATGTTCACAACGTGTGACCATCATCACTATCTTTTCTAGATCTTTTCCATCAACCCAAACAGAAACTCTGTGCCTATTAAACGGTAACTTTCCCTACACCCCCCTCCCCACCAAGTCCCTGGCAACCCTTATTCGAGTCTGTGTTTAGGAATGTGTCTATTACATCTCACAGACATGGAATCATACCATAGGTGTCCTTCTCTGTCTGGCTTATTAACAGGTTTTCAAGGTTTATCCATGGTGTAGTATCAGAGACTCGTTCCTTTTTTTAAGGCTGAATAATATTTTGTTGTTATGTTCATACCACATATTGTTTCTCCACTAATGGCTGATGGGCAGGCTGGTTGTCAATAATGCTTCCATGCGCACTGGGGTACTAGTATCTATGCCTCTGCTTTTGATTCCTTTGCGTACATATGGAGAGATGGAATTGCCCGGTCCTACGGTAACTCTGTGTTTCTCTCTCTAAGGAACTACCAAACCGTTTTCCACAGTGGCTGCACCATTTTACATTTCCACCAGCAATGCACAGGGGGTCCAATTATTCCGCATCCTTGCCAAAATTTGCTATTTGCTGGCTTTAAAATTTCCAATTAATTTTTAAATAGTAGCCATCCTAATGGTTTTGAGGTGGTTTTTACCCCACTGTTTTATATGAGGAGCTGGTAGTGATCAACTTCCCAATTTTTTTTTCTTCTTCGTCTTTCTTTCTTTCTTTCTTTCTTTTTTTTTAAGAGATGCAGAGAGGGAGTGGGAGAAAGAAAGAGGGGGGGGGAGCTTAAGCAGGCTCCACACCCAGTGTAGAGACTGACTCAGGGCTCAGTTTCACAACTCTAAGATCACGACCTGAGCCAAAATCAAGAATCAGGAGCTTAACCAACCAAGCCACTCAGAGGCCCCAACTTTCCACGTTCATTCAGAGGTCACCAGATATGAGGAGTCACATCTGAGACAGGACCACGGAGGATAGTGGCAATCCTAGACTTGAGATGAATACAATGAGTGATGAGCCAGGGTCCCCCTTATTGGGGAGACAGGGAGGGAAGCCTTTATCTGATGAACAGCAGATATCAGGCAGAAGTATAAAGTTCTAAAATACGGGCATAAGGGTGAGAATGGATACAGAGCAACACAAGGGGTAAGACTAAAACTCCTGGGCCTCTTTGCTTTAAGATCCATTCCTCATCTTTCCTTTGCTCTGATCTGTACTGGGGCGAGGCAGGGGCTGACCCTTGCAGCCTGCTTTCCAGGCTCCCAGCTGGGTACGGACACTGGGAGGCCCTCGGCCGGAGCGACATTGAAGGGCAAAGGGAGAGGAGAAGGCAGGGCATTCATCCCCTGCCCTCTCTGCCTTCTGGGTCATGTCTCCAGCAACAGATGCACCTTCTTGGCTCCAGCTCCTACCCAGCTGTGGTCTACAACATTCCTCTGTCCTTTGGCATTCCAGCTAAAGGGAGTGAGCGGCTTCTTGCTCTTGTTAACCTGTGGGTTATCTGAATGTTCCTGTTCCATAGGCCCTCATTAGAATGTATAACCAAGTCCTTACATTAAATTCTCTCGGAGGTAAATACTTGACATCATTTCTATTTTCCATGTTAGACCTTGACTTACATGTTAGATCTAATGACGACGTCTGGTCATATTCACTGCTATTGGGGACTGAGTCAATTATTTGGCATGGGAATTAATTAGTCCTGTTGTGTAAGCAGACAAACTGAGACATGTTAAGGTGACCGGTAGACATCACTTAGCCATTATCTGTCAGAGCCTAAACTGATGAAGGTTATAAAAAGGTCAGGTCACCTACCTAGATTCCTAATAATACCGACTGATTCTATTGAGATGTGACAATGACACATCCATTTATCACTTCTGCTTTCTACAACTGCTCCATCTTCAACCTTTCAAAACTTAATTCATCTGTGTCAAAAATAATGGGGGTAGCACGCATTCTGATGGGTTCCTTAATCAGGTTTTCAAAAATGTTTTTCTAAAATGATCTTGGCTAAATCCTCATAAATAAGAATAAAACAGCCCAGTTATCTTGATTACAATATTATTTCTTTCCTCCTAGAAACTGCTAAAACTCATCCCCAAGTCTATCCTTCACTCATTTTCACGCGTGTGCATTTCATCACACACTCTCATGGGAACAGCTATTTTTCACATTTAATAAGTAATTGCTCCTCTTTAGAAATTTGTCTCTGTCTGTAATCACAATCAAGGATTTTTTTCAGTTGCTTTCTTTGCCTACCGTCCCTCCGCCATGTAAAAACTTGCATTGCTCCGGCCTGGCTGGATGGCGCGGAGCCGTCCACAGCTCTGTGCAGGGACAGACTGGGAATGAGTCCCAGAAGGGTCCGAGGGTGTTCTCTGTGATCACGGTGAATAGATAAAATATCAGCAATTTCTCAGCCCCGGGGTCCTGCTTGGGGCTTAGAACAATATTAGTTTATTGTTCTTTTTCGCCTGGTTGCAGTGAAATTGTAGTTTCTGGGTTTCTCACAGAAGACAGCCAGAAAAATTAATCAAGACCATCAAGGGGGTGGGGGTTTGACCACCAGCTCTTTCTCTTGTTTCTTTAAATCAGCTCACTCACCAGGACAGGAACAAAATGCTGGATGCGTGGATTTATGATATTCTGGTCCTGAGGGGGAAGTTGGTGTTAGTATAAACCAGTGGTTCTTGTTCTGGCTATACATTAAAAGCTGAACTAGAAAAGTGTAAACAAAATTCCCTATGCCAAATTCCATCTGTAAAAACTGATTTATTAGTCATGGGTGGGGCTCAGGCATGGGCATTTTTAAAAATAATGGCTTTACTGGGATATATTTCTAATGTCATAAAATTTGCCCATTTAATATGTGCAACTCAAAAGTATTAATCACAGTTATGTCGTTATATATCATCACAGTTAATGGGACCATACCATAATTTAGAGCATTTTCGTTACCACAAAAAGAAACCCTGTACCCATTAGACTTCATCCTTATTCCTGACCCTTGCCCTCCAGCCCTAAGTAAACGCTCATCTACTTTCTGCCTCTATAGAGACAGACATTCATGTGATTTATACTCATATAAATGGAATCACACTATATGTCCTCTTTTGTGACTGGTTTCTTCATCTATGTCCAAGCCTATCATAGTACTTCCTTTTCTTTTTATTACCAAATAATATTCCATTGTATGGATATACCATATTTTGTTTGCACATTTATTGGCTGATGGACATTAGGGTTGGTTTCCATTTCTAGGCTATTACGAGTTTTTGCTGCTATGACCTTTCATGTATAAATCTTTGTGTGGTTATATGTTTTCATTTCTCTTGGAGATATATACTTAGAAGTGCAACTGGTGGGTCACAGGGTAACTATCTATAACCTTTCAAAAAAAAATGCCATATTGTTTTCCGAAGTGGCTGCACCATCTTCCATTTCCCACTAGCATATGTGGGTTCTCATTTCTCTACATCCTTGCCAACTCTTGCTATTATCTCTCCTTTTGAAAATTCCAGTCATTTTAGTGGACATGAAGAAATACATACATATACATACACATACACATATACATATATATATTTTAGAGAGAGATGTGTGCCCAAGCAGTGGGGGGAGGGGCAGAGAAAGAAGAAGAGAGAGAATCTTTTTTTTTTTTTTTAAGATTCACTTATTTATTTGACAGAGATCACAAGTAGGCAGAGAGGCAGGCAGAGAGAGAGGAGGAAGCAGGCTCCCCACTTAGTAGAGAGCCCGATGCGGGGCTCGATCCCAGGACCCTAGGATCATGACCCGAACTGAAGGCAGAGGCTTGAGCCCCACCCAGGTGCCCTGAAGAGAGAGAATCTTAAGCAGACTCCCTGCCAAGCGCAGAGCCTCACATGGAGCTCCATCTCACAACCCATGAGATCAAGACCTGAGCTGAAATCAAGAGTGGGACGCTTAACCGACTGTACCATCCAGGTGCCCCGAGGAAGTATATATCTCATTGTGGTTTTGATTTTCATTTCCTTGATGGCTAATTATATTTAGCTTCTTTTCAAGTGTTTATTGACCGTTTTATGTCTTCTATAGAGAAATGTCATTTCTGATGCTTTGTTCATTTTTTAATTGGGTTATTTGTCTTGTTATTATTGAGTCATCCATTCTTTACTGGATATATACTAAGGATCTGTGCCGTTAGCTGGGCTCTGTCCTAGATCCTGTGGTGGGGGCAAAAGCCCCTAGGATGATTTCCTAGTCCACTAATATGCCATAGCCCAGAGTTTGAAAAGCATGGTGTTAAAGTCTGCCTACCTCTATAAACGTGTTCCTTGGCTGGGTGTCCCAAAGATGGCAGACGTTGACCAAGCATTTTATAGAGAAACTAAAACACACAGAGGAAGATGTGAGCATTCGCTCACTGTAGCAAAGGTGGGAACAGAGCCAGTTCCTGTCCTTAGTTTACTAATCAGGGCCAAGCCACCACTGTCCCTCACAAGTCACAGGAACTTTAGGATTTCACTTTGCCCAGGGATTCCATAGCCCTCAGTCCTGCTGCCTCAAGATATACAAAAGCTGCTTCTTATCAAGGAGTTAGACTTTCTTGAGCACTCCACTCTCAAGTACTGCTAAAAGGGGGAGACATACACACATCTGTCAAATCTGAGTGGAGTCCCTTCATAATAACAGGCACCCTTCTACTTTGTAAAACCTGTCTAATCACAGGAGTCCTTAAATTGGAGAACCTTCTCTGGCTGTGGTTGGGGAGAGAGATGTGATGATGGAAGAAGGTCAAAGAGTCCTTTGAAGGTGGAGGAAAGAGACCAAGAAATGAGGGCAGCCTCTAAAAGCTGGAAATGGCAAGGAAATGGAGCCTTCCTTAGAACCTCCAGAAAGGAGTGCAATCCTGCTGACACCTCGGTTGTAGCTCATTCGGACCCAGGTCAGACTTCGAACCTTTAGAACTGTAAGAAAATGAGTCTGTGTTGTTTTCAGCCACTAAGTCTCTGATAATCTGCTATGGGAGCAATGAAAAAAAAGAACCCGAAAATATGTGGTAATGATGTGCTCATGGAGAATGCCCTTATTGTTGACAGATGAATGCTCATATGTTTAAGGATGAAAGGTCACCATGTTGGTAGCCTACTTTTAGATGGTCTGGCAAGAGACAAGTTAAGTGCATTTATTTGGTGAGAACAGAGTGGATATGGCAAGATGCTAACAGTCAGTAAATCTAAGTCAAAGCCTACAAGCATTCACTGGATGGTTATTTCAATTTTTCTGTGAATTTATCATTGAAAAAAAGTTTAAGTTAAAAAAAAAAAAAGAAGTGAGGAAGAGATGGATAATTGTTGTGCTTTTCAAAATCACTGCCCAAAACACTTCCTAGGATAGCAGTCTCCCAGGAATCACTCTTGAAGTTTCTTCCCAGTGCATTGAGTTTCTGAGAATGAAGGCTTCGTACAGGGTATAACGTAACACGTATGATGAGACTTTAATGTGCCAAATTAAAAACTTGAACAATATTACAAAAGCAATCAGAACTCTCACAAACTGTCTTTGCCATTCTTATTTCAGATCTGAAGAGATAAAATTTAGAATGACAGCCACTTATGTTTTGACATGTTTAATCCGTGCAGGCATAAATGCATAATTTCTTCTGTCAGTCCATCTTTCTGTCCTTGTATATGAATTTTGGAATAGTTTATGTGTTGTATTCTTATGGGTGAGAAAAACTATTATTCTCAAATAACTTTCTTCTCAAAGAAGAGGGTTTGGAGCCACCAAGGTGACGGCAGGGCAAAGGCACCATTCTGCTAAAGGCAATTTCACTTCTACGTGAGTTCCCTGTCTAAAAGACAGACACTAAAGGATCACTTTTTTCATCATGAAGCCCATAGAGGCTGGGCTGGTAGCAAAACACTAGGGTTCAAATAGTCTCCAATTAGAGGCTAAGATTCTAATCACAGGTCACTAGAAGTGACTGGGTGATAGGTCCAAATACACAACGGGAGATTCATTATGTAAAAACACAACACAACTATGGAAAGAACCTAGATGTCCATCAACAGATGAATGGATAAAGAAGATGTGGTATATATACACAATGGAATACTGTGCAGCCATCAAAAGAAACGAAATCTTGCCATTTGCGACAACGTGGATGGAACTAGAGCGTATCATGCTTAGCGAAATAAGTCAAGCGGAGAAAGACAACTATCACATGATGTCCCTGATATGAGGAAGTGGTGATGCAACATGGCGGCTTAAGGGGGTAGGAGAAGAATAAATGAAACAAGATGGGATTGGGAGGGAGACAAACCATAAGTGACTTTTAATCTCACAAAACAAACTGAGGGTTGCTGGGGGGAAGGGGGTTGGGAGAAGGGGGGTGGGATTATGGACATTGGGGAGGTTATGTGCTTTGGTGAGTGCTGTGAAGTGTGTAAACCTGGCGATTCACAGACCTGAACCCCTGGGGATAAAAATATATTATATGTTTATAACAAATAAAAAATTAAAAATTAAAAAAAACACACAACACAACACAACAAACCTCTGTTCCTATTTGATTTGGAACTGCATAAGTCATATGACAATTCCTTAAATTTTTTCTGTAATTATACTTTCATCATTTATCTTCTCCAGCAGCATGACATTTCTTCTTTTGCCTGTATTACTAACAATATATTCTATACATTAAACAGTTAGCTTTTTAAAATTTCTGGCTCCTTTCCAGTCACTAATGTAAAATTATGACTCAGACTGTAGGCAAACAGCTAAGTATTTTCACCCCGTTATGGACTGAAGTGTATTCCCTACTCCTGAAATTCATGTGGTGAGGTCCTAAACCCCAAAGTGATGATATTTAGAGGTGGGATGTTTGGGAGGTAATTAAGTTATGAAAATGGAGCCCTCGTGATGGGTTAATACCCTTATACGGAGAGACATGAGAGAGATCTCTCCTTCTCTCTCCGATGTGTGAGGGTATACCAAGATAACGGGCCTTTGCAAGCCAGGAGGAGAGCTCTTATCAGAAACTGAACTGGCCGACACCTTGGTCTTGGACTTCCCAGCTTCTATGACCGCAAGAAAGAAAGTTCTGGTGTTTAAGACACCCAATCAATCTATAGTGTTTTGTTATGGCAGCGTGAGCTGACTAAGACATACCCAATACTCAGAGACTCATTCTATGCTATCTTTTCTCTTCTTTAACTCCATTACTGTATCAAGTAGTACATGAATACAGACATACATTCATGCAACAAGCATTTCCTGAGCAACCACTATGTGGCTCATACGAGGTCTGGCATTCAATATCCAAATTCTAGAGCAATGATACTAGGTAAGTACTCTGGTCATTAATCCTATGCTTTTGATATCAGGTGTCAAATCCTACTTTAATTGGGACTTGATTTCAAAAGCCTTTAAGGCACCCTATGCTTTTATGACAATATTTTTCTGGAAAACAATAGTTATGAAGAATTGACCAAATTTTCTTGTAAGATCAGCTTAATAATTCAAGGTTGTGATTCAGAGATATCAAATGAATAATGAATGTTTGCAAAAAATATGCCATAAATGTAATCATACTAAAACCAGAACCCTGAGTAGAGCCAAAAGATAGTAAAATTATACTAAAAATTCTACAAAATGGACAGAATGTACTAGGTATATGATTACAAAAGGGCTCCATCTACTCTAAAACGTAAACACACAACATGAAAATACAACTCTGCTGGACATTAAACATGACCTAATGTAGTAGACATTATTGTGCACACACATATACATATACACACACACACAGCATGTAAGTTCTAGAATTAATGACTGTCATTTAAAGAGGAGGGGCAGAGGTGTGGAGAAGGGGAGCTGGCTAAAGACAGCTTTAGCCTAGGAGCAGGGTGAGGCAGAAGCCCAAATCTCAGTCTTAGGGTTTTCTCCACATTTTTTACCCCCTTTTTGGAACCAAGCAGATTAGTACACTGATGTATCAGTGAGTAAGGAGAGAAGAATTCCACGGAAATGGATACTAGGTTGGGGCACCTGGGTGGCTCAATCTATTAAGTGACTGGCTCTTGATGTTGGCTCAGGTCATGATCTCAGGGTCCGAGATTGAGACCTGTGTTGGGCTCTGCACTCAGCAGGAAGACTGCTTGAGATTCTCTCTTTCTCTTTCCTTCTACCTCTGCTCCTCCCCTGCTCTCAACTCACTCTCTCTCAAATAAATAAATCTTAAAAGAGAGAGAGAGAAATTGATACTAGGTTACAATAAGCAAAGAGCTAATTGTAAACAGCACATTATTTTCAGGCTGATGGCACCTGCTCCGAGTTTTCATAAAGAATCCACTTGGAATAAAATTGCATTGAAGTGCTTTGATAGCGCAGAACATGCTTTGTTCAGCTAAGCCACTAAGTAAGCCTGGCTAACTAAGTTTTCTTTGTAGGATGTTGTCACTCAATTGTTGTCACTGGATATTAACAATAAGGCACACGCTTTTCCTATAGGTGCTAGGACTTCTAAGGTATACAGTTTTTCTGCCGGGAGCAACTGTAAGTTACGTATTTATACAAACAGCAATAGTTTTCCATAAAGAACATTTATTAAGCTTCAAAATAGATGATCACATGTAAGATTAAAATAACCAATAATCATAAATTGAACACATACTCTGGTTTTTCAACTACCGAGAATGATTGTAGATTTAAAAGTCAAAATTCATGTATCATTGAGCCTCCACACCTGAGTATTCCAGCTCACTGATCATTCTGGTTACTTCTCAAATTACCATACAATCTCCTTTTGAATAAATTAAATCTACTCAGGGCAGAGACACTAAACACCTGATCTTAAGCAAAGGCAATGACTCCCAAACTAAACAAGGAAGGGGTCTGTCTTCAAGGTAGCTTTCTTGGAACAGAGAAGGAGAAGGAACTGAGGAATGGGAGGGGTGTAGGGGATATATGGAAGTCCAAGAAAGAGATGGGGACCTCTGGGACTAACTGAGATAATTCAGAGAAGAGTAAATGCTTTGCATCAAATGGGCAGAAAAGTGAAGATGGCTTCAGATTAAGATTTTTTTGCAGGGGTAAACATAAATGTTAGAATGACGATGTATTTGTAGAAAGTTAGTGAACAGGCAGTGAATAGTACCATGGTTTGAGGATATGTGGAATTTTTTTTTTTTTTAGGCAAACAAAAACTTAAAGCCTAAGTAATAATTACTCATAGTTAAGTAACTTATAATGCTCAGCAGTGATTCCCCTGTCCAGCACCTACCCACCCTTAGTCTTGTGCCCGTGAAGAAAGCACCTATAGCTTACAAAAACCAACTATTTCTGTTCCAAGTTCTTCCAGTGGTTACATCCACGTGGAAAATTGCTACTTGTTGATGTGTTAATTTTAGATATTTTGATTCTGACTGCCCGTCTTCCCCCTCCCCCATTATATCCAGTTCCCCTTCTTAATGTAGTTACATGATTATGTTTAGTTAATCTATTGGCCTCTTGGATTTTTATCCATGTCTTTACCTCTATCAGACTCCCCACACGACAGATTGCTTATTTAACTACCCTTCTAGTCTCTGAGCCCCTAAGGCAGGAGGGAAGCAGGGAGGGGTGCAGAGCCGGAGAGAGTTTTGGGGAGGAAATGCTGGAAAGGCATCTGATACCTGAGCTGAATCTTTTTTTTTTTTTTTAATTTTTTTCAGCATAACAGAATTCATTGTTTATGCACCACACCCAGTGCTCCATGCAATACGTGCCCTCCAGAATACCCACCACCAGGTTTACCCAACCCTCCACCCACTCCCCTCCAAAACTCTGTTTGTTTCTCAGGGTCCACAGTTTCTCCCTCCAATTTCCCCCAACTCACTTCTTCTCTCCATCTCTCCATGTCCTCAGTGTTATTCCTTATGCTCCACAAATAAATGAAACCATACAACAACTGACTCTCTGCTTGACTTATTTCACTCAGCATAATCTCTCCCAGTCCCGTCCATGTTGCTACAAAAGTTGGGTATTCATCCTTTCTGATGGAGGCACAATACTCCATAGTGTATATGGACCACATCTTCCTTATCCATTCGTCCGTTGAAGGGCATCTTAGTTCTTCCCACAGTTTGGCGACCGGGGCCATTGCTGCTATAAACATTGGGGTACAGATGGCTCTTCTTTTCACTGCATACATCTACCTGAGCTGAATCTTGCAAGCAGAACAGGACAAGGCAGAAGGAGGCAGGGGTCGGATGAGCAGAGGACATTCCAGGAAGAGCAATGGGCACGGCAAACACAAAGAGGGAGGAAAGAGCACGGTAGATGGAGAACTGGAAAAAGTTCAGTATGGAAAAAAAGAGGCGGGTGAGAAGGTGAGCGGTTCATCTTCTGGAAGGATGTCAGCCTGCAGCAGAGAGCGTCTGTGAGTAGAGACAGAGCTGGGGAAAGACAACAGCAGGCACTGGCCTCCTTGGCGGTGGTTTTAGACTGTCTCACTGTTGGCCGGTGTCTTAGGAACACCTCTTCCTGCTCTTACCTGGGCTAGATAACAGGTATCCCTCCCAACACAGAACACTATTCTCAGCCTCTTTCTGAAGGGCTGAGTGGGACTCATTTGGGCAGATCATTATCTTCTCTTTGATAAAACTCCAAATGAGAGAAAGAGGAATGGTGTTAAATGAACTAAAATCTAAGTTTAAAAAGTTAAGTAATTCCACAATCTGAAATTATACAAAAAAAACAAGGTAGAAAACACTCTATCAGCGACTTTTTACTAATACTAATGAATAATTATAATCCTCCAATAATTGTCTACATAGATTAGCATTTATGCAATATATAGGAGGGATTTTAAGGTCTTTTTCATTTACTGCCAATCTTAAGCTAGCAAGAGAGAGATCATTTTAATATAATAACAAAGTGCCTAATGCAATCGTCTTGAACATTAATTGATATGTTTTGTAGCTGAGTCTCCAGTTAATTACCTGTCTTTTTTGTTTAATTTTGAGATTAAGTCTGCTTCTCACCTGGTCTTGCCTGGCAGTGCCCTACATCCGTCTATGACCTTCAACTTGTTTGATCGAGGGGAAAAAAAAACATTTTAGCAAAGCATTTTCTACCCTTGTACTCACTTAATATATTCATATTTTCTGATTCATCTTTCCTTTTATAATTATATTTTTAAGTCATATTAAGCCTGCAGAGATAGTGGAATATATGTCTCCATTCTAATGAACATTTTGTCCAAGCTAGCTAGCCTATTTTCTCCTGCACTGGATATTTTACTTGTTCCTTCAAATTCATCTACAGATTCTTCAATAGCTATAGTTACTGGGAATCTTTTTTTTTTTTTTTTAAGATTTTATTTATTTATTTGAGAGAGAGCACATGAGAGAGCATGAGTGGGGGGTGGAGGGTGGGCAGAGGGAAAAGCAGACTCCCCACTGTGCAGGAAGCCTGATGAGGGTTTGGAGGGGGCAGCGGGATGGATCCTGAGCCGAACACAGACACTTAACCAACTGAGCCACCCAGGCACCCTCCCCCACTTTTTAAAAGTAGGCTCCATACCCAATGTGGAGCCCAATGTGGGGCTTGAACTCAGGACCCTGAGATCAAGATCTGAGCTGAGATCAAGAGACTTTTAACCAACTGAGCCACCCGGGCACCCTGTTATTGGGAACCTTTTAACAGCTATTGCTTATACTGTCTTGAGGACTTTTTAAAATTTCCAGATGGAATTTTTATGAAGAATTATTTATGTTCTACTTTATTCATATCATGTTTCATCTAAACATATTTCTAAGCCCACTGGATTTCGGCCTCTCTGTCTAAACTGAGCTGGCTGAAGAAACAGAACAGGTTTGTAAAGACCTACCAAAGGCAAAACTGAAATAAAACAGACTAATGAGTGGCCATACCAAGAACTAGAACCTGGGCCTGTTTGCTTCCAAAAGGAACATGGTCCTACATGTGCCACTTTTAGGGAGGCCACTGAAGGCACCTTCCTCCAATTAAGACACTGGCTCACCATTCTTTACATTTTATTCTTTTCATTTGAAGAATGGGTGATTTTTCCTATTTTAAAATTAGTTTCATTCATCTAACATTTACCGAAGATCTGTGATGTACTATGGGGGTTTCATAGAAGGTAGGTGAAGGTGCAAACCTTTCTTATTTCATTCTCTTTTTTTCATTAACCATTTAATACAGAACTCATAACAAATAAAATCTCAGGTATGGCCTTGCTCTTTGAAATAGTATTTTGCTGTTCTTTAGTAACACTGAGCTAATTTCCTAAGACAACAAAAAGCAGCCTTAATAAACATGGCACTCACTTGATTCTCCAGATAAAACAAGAAGTTATCTTCTAAAACACTCAGTAACTAAATATAGCTAAAATATCCTTACTCTCTCTTCCCTATTCAGGTCTGCATTACACTCTATCTGAAACCTACATAATTGCTTTTATATCATCTTTATATTTTCACTCTCTTTGTGTTATCTTTCTTTTTTCAACAATGATTCTTTTTCTTTTTTCTTTTCTTTGATTAAGAAAACACAAAACTCAGAGAATTCATAACAACGTAATACAATGAATACTAACAATTACAAACTAAATCCAGAGGAAAAGCACTTATATGACAAATGTCTGACATTAGTGTAATATGATTAGAAAACCAGTCAAGATTATAATGATCAATGAAAATGAAGGAATAACTCAAAAGTTCAAACCTATTAATTCCTGATCTATTTTGAGGCTGGAGGATCGTGGCGGGGTAGTTCTTAGAGCTAGACCTTCTGGGCTCAAATCGTAGCTCTGTTGATCTGAGGAAGTTTATTAATTTCTCTACCCCAGTTTCCTCATCATACCTGAAAACTCATAATGTTGCTATACAGTGCCAGACACCATCAACTCAGACTGTTGTAACTGTTCAAACAGATTGTATGATTTTTTTTTTTTATCATTCATCTTACTGCCTGCTAGACTTCAAGACTAATTTGTAGGCTTTATATCTTCCTTGATTTCTATCACCTGAAGACTCTGGTTCTGGTCTCACTAATCACATCTATCTACTTAAGGATTTTCAAACCCGGCTCTAGAGAAGTGATTCTTGTTTTTAAAATCCTGGGTCACTGAGTGAAATGGGGGGTCACAGACTTTGGGGGACAGTCTTTTTAATATAGATGGTCTCCCCAACTCCTAGACAATCCCTCCTCACCCCTGTTACTTGTCCCAACACCTTACGTCTTCTGTTAATTATATCTCCAGAAAGTGGGACTGCTTTTATCAGTGGATATTCATTGATCTCAAAAGGATAAATATATACATATATATGACAGGTGCAAAGACAATGGGCTACAATGCCTGCTTTCAGCTTCCTGGGGAACAAAAGGATATTTTCTATTTTTCCTTTTTCTATTAAAACCCTGGCTTGACCTATTTTTTCCCCCTCTATTCAAAGTTAAGCCTGGAAATAACATACTTTATTTTTTAGCTAAAAAAACAAGAAGAGGAAAGGGCCTCATTTAGTAATGAAGGGAACATAACCTTTATTCAATGCAAAGGGCACTGGATTCTATATTCATCCATGTGCCAAATAGCCCTCTGAGCTTTAAAAACTAATTATAGGAGGGGAGTGTGACTTTTCAGTCTTTTTGGCTCCTGCCCTGCTGTATGGTACTCTAACGTGCTCAATCAAGGCTCTGTCAACTCTACACATTGGCATATCAATGAAGGGTGTTCTGTCCTGCTTATCCTCGCTTTCAATGTATAATCAGGAGAGAGAAAGTGAAAGATTAAGAGGAAAGAATCACAAAACGGAACAGACTGAAAAAGTTATTTTTCTATCGTTAAAGTAAATATAATTTGTTTTCAAACTATGTCTACATGCCAAAGCATGGACGAATCTCTTGGGCATAATGTTCAGCAAAATAAATCCCATACTATGATTAAACTTAAATAAAATTTGGGGATACTCAATCTGATCTATGGTGATCAAAGTCAGAACAGTGGTTACCTTGAGGGTGGGCTGTCTGGGTGCTAGAAGAGTTCTGTATTTTGATCTGAAAGGTGATTCCGTGGATATAATCATATATAACATTTCACTGAGTTATATACCTTAGGTTACACTTGACTTCGTCTATATTGTAATTCACCAAAAATTTTTTAAAATGTATGTATAAGTTGTTTTACCTTCAAATTTAAGGTGAAAGGTGATATGCCTCAGTGAGCAAAGCAGGAATAAGGAAGTGAGGGACCTAATCTAGCTTTTCCATATCGGAAGCACGAGGTGATATACCGATATGCAGCTCTTGGGATTGGCATTCTCTTTTTTGGAATAGGGCTAGAAGCCCATCCCTTTAAGCTACCAGAGATACTAATAAAACTAACTGAAAATCTCTTTGCAAGCATAGAAGACAATTAAGAAGTTACATAATAATAAGCCGAGGAAACAGGAAGATTTACGTTCATTTAAAGTAATCTCAAAAGTTGGGAAAAAATAATTTATCCTCTAGAAATTGTTTCTCATAAAACGATTCAGGTTATAGATATGATTAAATGGATACACTTAAAGAGAAAAATATAGTCAGCACAAAAAAGGTTTTCGAGAAAAACATCTCTAGGACTTTGGTATGCTTACAGATTTCTAAGTATCGATCTACCTCTAACAAAGGAGCTGCATCCCGATATTTTAAGAATGCCTACAAATCAGTAGGGAAAAGACAAACCACTTTAGTGAAAATGGGCAACAGATATGACCAAATTTATTACAAAAGAGCAAATTCAAATGGCCAATAAATACATAAAAGTACATTAAAAGGTGCTCAATTTCATTAGTCATGAGAGAAATGCAAAATAAACCACAATGAGAGACTTCTACAAAACTACAAGGCGGCTAAAATTTAAAAAACGGGAAATATCAAGTACAGATGACATATGGAGCAACTGGAACTCTCATATACTGCTGTGAATATAAATTCTCACCGCCACTCTAGAAAACGGTTTGGCATCGTGTACCTAAAGTGAACATGTGCATACCCCTATGACCCAGTAATTCTACTCTGAGAATATAAGCAACAGAAATATATATGTATGGCTACCAAAATACATGTAGTAGAATATACATAGCAACACTATATGAAAAAGTTCCAACTTATGCCTATCAGCAGAATAAATGAATGTATACACATATAAACACACACACACACACACACACACACACACAATTTAATACAGACTAAAGAGTAATGGGGACCTATACACAACAATATGGAAGAATCTTGCCAACAGAATGTGAAACAAATGAAGCCAGTCATAAAAGAATACATAAGTGCTTGATTTCATTTATATAAAATCCAAAAACAGATTCAATTAATCTCTGTGTTTAGAAGTCAGATGAGGGCAACTTTTAGAGATGTAAGTAGTAACTAGTAGCAGGAAGCATGAGAAGGCTCCTTGTTGCTATGCCTTCTGGGTATAGGCTACACAATAAAAAGTATGAAAATTTACCAAGCTGTGCCTTTGACCTATGCTCAAACTAAAACATAAACTTTTAATGAAAAATAAACTATAGGTAATGTAAACAGAGAAACAGAAACTCCAAGAAAGAATCACAAGGAAATTCTGGAAATCAAACACATCACAACAGAAATGAAAAGTATTTTTGATGAGCTTATCAATATACAGGGCATAATCAAGGAAAGAATCAGTGAGCTAGAAGAAATGTCAATAGAAACTTCCAAAATTGAAATCCAAAGAGAAAAAAAAGAATGAAAAGACAATAGAATATCCAAGAACTGTAGGAATAATCAAAGGAAGTATAGTATTTGGACAATGGGAATACCAGAAGGAGAAGAAGGAGAAAAAGGAACAGGAGAAATATTTGAAGAAATAATGACTGAATTTCCTCACACCAATGACGGATATCAAATCATAGATCTAGGAAGCTCAGAGCACACCAAACATCACACACACACACACACACACACACACACACACACACATCACTACACCTAGACATATAATATTCAAATGGCCCAAAATCAAAAACAAAGAATAAAATCTTGAAAGAAGCTTGAGGCAAAAAGTTACTTACTGAAGAACAAAGATAAAAGTTACAATAGACTTCTCTTCAAAAACCATGGAAGCAAGAATAGTGGATTGAAATATTTAAAGTGTTAAAACAATCACCAACCTAGAATTTTGTGCCCTACAAAATTATTTTTCAAAAGCAAGGAGAAATAAAGACTTTTTCTGGCAAACAAAAATTGAGGGAGTCTGGGAGATCCCCACTACTTGTGAGACGGGATGTTGCCCAAATTACGAATCATTTAACAAGCCAATTAACAAATGGGGGAATTTGTCCCTAGCGGACCTGCCTTACAGAAGATGTTAACAAAGTTCTTTAGAGCAAAGGAAAATTACTTAGTTCAGAAATTTGGCTCTACTTTAGGTAAGGAAGAGCATTAGAGGAGGAATAATAAAATCTTTTATTTCTCTTACTCCTCACTGATCTATCAGATAACAATTTGTTGAAAAGAATAATAGCAGCATTATACGGAGTAATTATTGCTTATAGATAAATGAAATACATGAATGACAACAACGTTATAAGGAATGGAAGGGGAGAATTAGGAACACTTCGTTATAAGGTACTTGCATTACCTGTTTTAGTGGGCTGGTGTTAAGTGGACTTGAATTAGTTATAAATGTATATTGCAAACTCTAGAGAAACCACTATAAAAGGTAAAAGAGAAGTATAATTTATATGCTAAGAGAGGGGAGAAAGTAGAATCATATAAAATAGTCAATTAAAACCAGAAAGCAGAAAAGCACAAGCCATAAAAGAAAAAAATACAATAAGCTGGACTTCATTAAAATGTAAAACATTTGTTCTACAAAAGAAGCTGTGAAGGAATGAAAAGGTTAAGTCTCAGACTGGGAGAAAATCTTTGCAAAACAGATATCAGATGGAGGACAGCATCCAAAACATACAAAGAGCTCTTAAAACTCAACAATAAGAAAACACAACCCAATTTTAAAAATGAGCAGTATCTCAACAAAAATATATATACAAATATCAAATAAGCATATAAAAAGATGATGTTCAACATCATATGCCATTAGGGAAATACAAATTAAAACAATGAGATTTCACCACACACCTGTTAGAATGTACCAACTCCGCAACATTAGCACCAAATGCTAGAGAGGATGGGGAGCAACAGGAACTCTCATTCACTGCCAGCGGGAATGTAAAATAGAACCACTTGGGAAAAACAGTGACAATTTTTTTACAAAACGAAATATACTCTTATACATGATCTGGCAATCACATTCTGTAGTATTTACCCAAATGAATGAAAATGAATCAAAACTTACACCCCCACAAAAACCTATACACAAGTGTTTAGAGCACCTTTATTTATAATTGCCAGAACTTGGAAGCAAGTCAAAATGTCCTTCTACTGGTGAATGGATTAAACAAACCATAGTACATCCCTATAATGGAGTATCACTCAGGGATTAAAAAAAACATTTATCAGGTCACAAAAAGACATGGAAGGAATCTTAAGTGCGTATTTTTAAGCACAACAAGCCAATTTGAAAAGGCCACATGTGATTCCAACTCTAAGCTGTGCTGGAAAAGGCAAAACTCTGGAGATGGTAAAAAGAAATCAGCAGTTGACAGGGCTTTGGGGAAAGCAAGTCATGGATGACTACGGGGAACACAGAAGAGTTCTAGGGCAGCGCAACTGAACCCGAATCCTACGGAGATGATCCATCCAATTATCTCTGTGAAGACCCATAGAATGTACAACAGGAAGAGTAAACCCTGATGTAAATTACAGACTTTAACTGATAATAATGTATCAATATTAGCTCATCAAGTATGACACACATACCACATTTAATGCAAGATGTTAAAAACACAGGACATTGAATGTGGTGGGTTAGAGTACCTGATGGGAACACTATACATTTTGCTCAATACTTTCTGTAAACTAAAACTCTCCCTCCTCAAAATAAAGTCTATTAACCTAAAAAGTGAACTCTCTCTCTATATATATATCTATATATATAGTTAAATTATAGGTGAATTTGTGAGTTTCACAATTTTTATATGGTATTAAATGGTACTCTAACAAATTTTCATAATAAAAGGCTGGAAAAATGTGGCACTATCATTCATGTATGAATACAGGTAACCTTGTGAGCAGCAAAAACCTATTTACCTACAGTTACAACCCACATTCTGAGAAAACGATGAGCCCACAGTTGTATGGGAAGTTAAAAGTAAAATACTGGCCATTACTTTCTTTATTCCTTTTTTGATCTTTGCTTCTTTAAAGTACTCTGATTTTTTAAAAAAGATTTTATTTATTTATTGGACAGAGAGAGATCACAAGCAGGCCGGCTCCCCGCTGAGCAGAGAGCCCGATGCAGGACTCGATCCCAGGACCCTGGGATCATGACCTGAGCCGAAGGCAGAGGCCTAAAGCACTGAGCCACCCAGGCGCCCCTAAAGTGCTCTGATTTTATTTTTACTATTTATTTATTCACTTGGATAGGCAAAAAGCAATAAGGTTAAACCTAATTTTAACGTGACAAAGTACCACTTCATTTTTCTCCCTACTTTACACAGCTCTACAGTGACAGAGGTGAAATACTTCACTGTGGCCATGTGAAAATGAGTAGTGTCACTGAATAAAGCCACAGTGTCATGGCTATGTAAATAATTTAAACTGTACAAAGTTAAATGTTGAGTGATAAAGTTGAGACCTTACTTCTCTCAAAATAAGTAGGAAACAATCAGAGATAATACAATGCATTTGAACAAACATGAGAAGCTCATTTATATTTCCAGAAAGTTCCACCAACAGTCCTAGGAACTGCAATTGCTAAGAACAATTTTAAAAGACTCTGTATGGGCAAGAATTTTTTGTCATTAATTGTCATCTTTCCAAGGTATGGCACATAATAAGGTCAATACAGTTTTGCTGAATAAATAAATACGTTAATGAGTAAATCACAAGATTCCCCTTAGAGGGAAAAATGACCTACAAATTAAAAGATATTTTAACTTGATTTAACAATTCTCTAATTTGATCCACATTAATCCCTTTTTAAAAACTTTTTAAAGATTTTATTTATTTATTTATTTTTCAGAGAGAGAGAGAGAGAGAGAGAGATCAAGTAAGCAGAGAGGCAGGCAGAGAGAGGGAAGAAGTGGGCTCTCCGCTGAGCAGAGAGCCCTATGTGGGGCTCAATCCCAGGACCCTGGGATCATGACCTAAGCCAAAGGCAGACGCTTAACCTACTGAGCCATCCAGGTGCACCCCTCCTAAAATTCTGAGTACATGGCATATTTACATGGGAAATGAGGTGTGTTAGGATAGAAACAGACTTTATTAATTGAGTTCACTGCTGCTTGTTATTTAGAATTGCCCCGAATTTCATGTAAGGAGGAATTAGCTAAACAGATGTTTTTACTCCCAATGTTTAATACAACATAGGAAAGAAATCTGTTACCTTATGAAATCTTCTTCCTCTTCTCTCTTTGGCCTCAGCTGTTTGGGCTGAGCCATGTTCACCCAGTTTGGCAGAGATTTCAGGAGTCTGCTGATGTCATCGTCTTTTGCCCACGATGCGCTGATGACAAGTTTCTCTTCTGACTGAACAATGCCCCTGAACACAATCAGTGGAAAAGAGATACTTCAGCACATTGCCTGCTGTCCAGTTAGCATTTTTCATCTACCTTTGCAGCAGCAGGAAAGAAAAAAATACCACCGCCATCTCTCTTATTAACATGACCCATTATCTGAGTTGGAGTCGTGACATCCATTAATAGGTCACGTTCCTGGAAAACCATTTCTAGATTTTGTTCGTAGTTTTTTCACTGCTGAGTAACTGTGAAAAGGTCATAATAAGATAATTTGTCACCCTTATCATAGTTAGTCCCTTAGGATAAACAAACACATAGAGTAGGTTTAGGGGGTGAATCTTTCAAGAAAGATGTTGAATAAATAAGAATGTTATGAAATGAAGTAACAACATGATTGGAACTGGGAAGGTGACAAAGTGTTACAAAAGGCCGTTCTCTGACTTCTTGGTTTAAATCACCAACGAGCTCTACTTCAAGGTACTTTTTGAACTGGGGACACCCCTATATTCAAAGTAAATCTACCGTCATAGAGAAACCTTCTGCCCCTGATGTCAGGCAGAGAAAGTCTTTGATTATTGCTCTCTCCAGTGGGCTTTGACCGGTGACCTAGAGTGACAGGCTTCAAGTCCTTTAATAGGGCCCAGGGGTGAGCTATTAACACTGCGCTTACCAGAAATTCCCTGTAAATTCATCTTAAACGGTCAGTTTCAACTTAATTAAAAAGCCTCTCCTTCTGTTCAACATTTCTATCACTATAACTAATTTCAATGGTTTAAAAATCATCAGCAACTCTAGGTGACAGGAATGACATTTATTGATGAGGGGAGTGCTACTTAGCTGGCTACCCCATCCCAAGTTGACCCAGACTCCAGAAGTTTCCCCCCCCCTCGCAGGCGAGAATTTTTGTTGGGGTAGGAATCACAGCTAGAGGACCTTACGCACTTCTTAATCTACAATATATGTACGGTGGGTATGCACGATAAAACCTTGCCCAACAGACAACTTAATGCTTGTCAACAAAGGAAGCTGAAGCCTAAAAACTCTGACTCAAGGCAACCTGACTTGAGGTAATAGGATTTCGGGTTGTAGGGAGCAGTATCACTCTGTTCTCTGAAAATAGGCTAGAATTACTAGCTGACTTCTAGCATTCTCACGATAAGCAAAAGGTTCTAACAGTAACTATGGTCAGCTATACAGAAATTGGACTACAGAACCTTCTTTCTTCTGGTCTCTCAAATCACTCTCCCTGGTACTTCCTATTCTCTTTTTTCTGTTATTTTCTTGCATCTTTTCTGCGGTATTTATGGATGAGTCCCACAGTCTTTCACCCACTCAGATGTGGGGTGCTGGGTACCATATCACATTCATGATGTATGCCAGGTGGGCTGTCAATGTTCTTCGGCCTTCCTTTTACTCGCTTCTGCTCAACTTCCCCTCGCAGTCCCTCAATGCTCTTTTTTTAAACCTTCACCTTTTATCTCCCCCTTGCTTATCCCCTACAGTCTCCCTATCTGACACAGCAGGGAGGCTTCTTAATTATGTACTTGCAAACATTCCCCCTCTATTCCCCACAGAAATATCTTCAAATCTATCTCATCCTCATTCACTTCCAGTTAATCCTTCTACCTAGGCCCTTAGGGATCCTCCCCACTGCCCCTCAAATCCACTTTTCGATATCTCGTATTTCTCTTGATATATTTCCCCCCCCCCCCCCCCCCCCCCCCTTTTTTTTTTTTTTTTTTTTTAAGAATGAATCCCTGTCTTCCTTGATCCTGCACTTCTCTCCAGGGAAGCTCTTCTCCACCCTTCACAGACACTGTCACCCACTGAATGGCCTTCACTCACCAACTTCTCTTTCTCACTTCTCACTCGTTTTATCCATTTATGAACTCTCTCTCCAGGATCTACTCTAGGATTGAACCCAACAATTGCTTTTTTGAAATGCTTGGCATTTATTTTTCCTTTCTAGATTTTCTTTTTAGCTCTTTGAGAAATCCACTGGCCTCCCTCCTCCAAAATGACCTGCCCTTGTATTACAGATTCTATTCTTTATCTTTCTGAATATTTTATTTTATTTTACTTTCTGAATATTTTAAAAGCGGCAATTTTAAACTTCCTTTCCTGTGGCTTTATATTTTTTGGTAGTTCAATGGATGTCAAATGTCCTGTTAGTTTCATTTTCCTTTTTTTCTCATGTTAAGGAGTTTTCTCATGTCATCTGCTATTGGTCTTTAGCACTAGCTGAAATGAAAAAAAAGAAAAAAAAAGCTTTATGAAATACTACCTTAAAAGTACCCACATTGTTCACTTACATATATTTTCTAAAGACTGGCTTAATTCAATAATCAATATTTGATTACTGGCTTCACTAATATTCATAGATCCTATTTTATTAAAAAAACAGAAATCAAGAGGAACTAAGATGCTACCTATATACTGCTTTCAACAATAAATTATTAATTCATACTGGAATGAAGATCAATCCTAAATGTCATTCCAAGTATTCGAATTTGAAATATTGACATTGATCAGCGACATACAATTAGCCCAAAGGGAATTTTTCACTCAAATGGAAAAGTCTCCATCCTCACTGACTGCATTTATTAGTTTATCATTTTGTATTAAGCTGGATGGTGTGGGCTACAAAATTCTAGGACATATCCAAATAGCCCCAAAAAAGAAGAGCTAAATTTCCAACAATTATTCCACAAGAGGAGTAGGGTTAATCACAGTACTAGAACCATAATCTACTAATTAATTCACAGCTCAATGGGCCACAGACAGAGCCATCTGTGTAACTATTTGTACCCGTTCCCAGGAGGAAGAGGAAAATGAGTATACCTCTTAAAACAGGTGATGAGGCTGCATGAGAAGGGTCTACCCTCTAGACACAGTTGAGTGAATTTCACTCAGAAAACATCTGCTGGTGTTGACTGGCTCTCGTGTGCATGGCCTCCTCTCTGGAGCAGTTGGGAAGTGCAAGTGTGCCTGGTCCCTGGACACAGCTGGGGTGCTGAGTCTTCCATGAGGTAAACAACCCGGGGCAGGTGGGGCTAATTGGATTCAACTGTTCGGTGACAGGCAGGGCATGGCGTTTGCTTTCCCAGGCTGAACCTCCCAGATCCTTCAAAAACTAGGAGCCAAGGTAGACAGATGAACCCCTGGTCACGGACGGTTCAAATTCAGCTGCTGCAGTGGATTTTCAGCTGGGAATGATTGGACCTACAGCAGGCCAAAGGGTAGTACAATGTCCACTAGCACAGTGATGGTGACAATGAGGCTGCAGAAATAAGAGGTCATGGTATACCGCCAATTCAAACAAAACAAACACGAAAACAAAACCCCCAAATCCCTTAAGATGAGACAGAGCAGAACAAGAATAGGCAGAATAAGCAAATTAGGCTCTTTTTATATCACTCTCAAGGCTGGTCAGAGAGCTTGATGACGGTCTGGATTTCTACCCAAGAATAACAACTTCAGAAACATCGGATTACTCTGGAGATGGCTCATGGGAAGCAGAAACAATTCAAGGGGAACTGTGGAAAAGGTTTTTTTTAAAAAAAAATTATTTATTTGATGAAGAGATAGAGAGAGAGCACAAGTAGGCTGAGCGTCAGGGAGAGGGAGAGGGAGAGGGAGAGACAGGTTTTCCGCTGAGCAGGGAGCCCGACGTGGGGCTCGATCCTAAGACTCTGGGATCACGACCTGAGCCAAAAGCAGATGCTTAACCGGCTGAGCCACCTAGGCTCCCCCTGTAGAAAAAGGATTTGAAATTTGAGAGTTTGTAGAAGGTAACTCTTGGGCATAATTTAATAACAACCTTTATATAGACAAGTTCTCGGAAGAAGGGTTATAGCTGGTATTTTTTAAAAAACAAGAAGAAAAGAACTATATTGGAACAGAGGACCACAAATTAATATAAAAATTGTCTCAACTGTCAATGTTTGGATTTTTGTTACAAGCACACTGAAGATTTTCATGGAAAGACCTCAGACCAGGTAACTGCCTGTCTCAACTCTAAATGCGTGCCCGCTGAGCAAAGAGCCAGATGCGGGGCTCTATCCCAGGACCCTGAGATTATGACCTGAGCCGAAGGCAGCAACTTAACCCATTTAGCCACGCAGGTGCCCCTAAATACATGCTTTCTTATTAGATTTAGAATAAAACTCAAATTCCCTGGTCTTGATATCCTTTGTCAATGCTCCTTAATTCTGGGATGCAGTAAAACACTTGGGAAGCATTTTAAATGTGTATCAATCACACATTCTGAAGTGGGGCTCAGCATGGATAGCTTTAAGCTCTCGAAGTTCTCGTGTGATTCTAATGTGTAGCCAGAAATAACCTGAATGATGTGCCCCTTGCACCTGTCCATCCTTCCTCAATATTCACTTTTCTCTCCTTCTCTCTCCCTCTGTTCCAGTTACACGAAGCTTAGTGCACATAAACTTTGAGTCTCTTGCCATCTTCACACCTCTCCCTCCTCTGCCTGGAATGTTCTTTCCCATATCGACACGTGGTTCCTTCTCAACCTTCAGAATTTAGCTCAAATATCAGGTTCTCTCTGAGGTCTTTCCTGATGTTGTCCCTCATCTCGAACCTTTTTTTTTAAACCACATCACCGTTATTTCTGAGAAATTTATTGTTTGTTACTTGATTTATTCTGTCTCCTTCATTAGGGTGTGAAGTCCATGAAGGCAGGACCATGCCTGGTGTATTTGCGTCTATACTCTTAGATCTAGAATAATGCTGGCCCCAGAAATGCTTCAAAATAACTGTGGAATAAATAAAGTAATGCATGAATGAATGACAGCAGAAACACAGGAAGTACCAGGGAAATAACAGAGGTTATAAAAATATCTTTCTTAGGGGAACCCTCCTACACTGTTGGTGGGAATGCAAGCTAGTGCAGCCACTCTGGAAAACAGCATGGAGGTTCCTCAAAGAGTTGAAAACAGAGCTACCCAATGACCCAGAAATCACACTACTGGGTATTTACCGTAAGGATACAAATGTGGTGTTCTGAAGGGGCATGTGCACCCGAATGTTTATAGCAGCAATGTCCACAATAGCCAAACTATGGAAAGAACCTAGATGTCCATCAACAGATGAATGGATAAAGAAGATGTGGTATATATATATATATACAATGGAATACTATGCAGCCCAAATGAAACGAAATCTTGCCATTTGTGATGACATGGATGGAACTAGAGGGTATCATGCTGAGTGAAATAATGCAACCAGAGAAAGACAATTATTATATGATCTCCCTGGTATGAAGAATTTGAGAGGCAACATAGGGGGTTTGGGGAGTAGGGAAGGAAAAAATGAAACAAGATGGGATTGGGAGGGAGACAAACCATAAGAGACTCTTAATCTCACAAAACAACCTGAGGGTTGCCATGGGGATGGGGTCGGGAGAGGGCGGTTGGGTTATGGACATTGGGGAGAGTATGTGCTATGGTGAGTGCTGTGAAGTGTGTAAACCTGGCGATTCACAGACCTGTACCCCTGGGGCTAATAATACATTATATGTTAATAAAAAATTAAAATAAAAAAAATCTTTCTTTGGCCATCTTATTAGTGAATAGCAATATTACCAATGAATTGATTTAAAAATAAATAATAAATACCAGCAACAATAACTATCAGCTGACACTTGGCATTTCCTAGGCATCGCTCTCAACACTTCACCTGTATTACTAACTCTTGCAATCCCGCTAACAATCCTGGGCGGTAGGTGGATGAGATCCCAAGGCCTGCTCAGGATCCAGCAGCTGAGGAGGACCGAGCTGGGACTGAGTCTGTACCCACTGCTCAAGGGTCCGCGCTCCTGCTCGAACCCATCTCTGAACCATCGGCAACATTTCTCAGGTCCTCCCTCTGTTTCCTCTTCAATTCCACTAGCTCTTCTCTGGGCTTTAGAGCCTGACATAAAACCACCCTCACGCTGTGACCTTCGCTGGGTTCTGGACCTTTCTGAACCTCCATTTTCTTATAGGTGAGGTCAAGGGAGTCCCGTCTTCTGGATGGTTGTAGCTGAAGAGACGGGTGAGTGACTGACAGCCCCCTGCACGGCGGCGGAGTGGGCTTTCCTGAGTGTGACCCCATTACAGCGCAGGTCGTTGTTACTCTGCGGCAAAGTTACTGCAAGAGGCTCCTGTCTGATGTCGCTGTCAGCTGACTTGTGGGGGAGGAACGATGACTGGCTGCTTGCTATGGAGTCCGTGGGACACGTGGCTGCGTGGGCAGCATCTGTGTCAGCTGACGTGCGCCCGAAAGGCAGAGGGAAGCTACTCATTTCATCAGGAAAGATGGGGGAGAGGCATCCAGACAGGCATCAGGCTAAAAGTTGGAGATGAGTACGTGGGAAAAGACTATGAATTTCCTTCTGGATTTCCAAAGTTTAGATCATGGGTGAAGTTAACACCATGAGAATCACTTCTGGGACATTTTGAACGACTCTTTCCCCAGGCCCAAGGCTCAGTGGGCCCCGTGTGGGAAATCCTGGATGGGTGCTTTGATATCTCCCCAAATAAGTCGATGAGAATCCACAGTTGAAAAACAACGGTTTTGAAAAAGACACGTAAACCAGTAACTGATCAGATCGTGCATTGAAAAAATTTGTAAATTGTAATACAATGGGATGCCAGAACAGGGTCATGCATAGTAAGTTAGAGGAGAGAATGGAAGCTCTCGTCTGCTGAGTGCTTCCTCTGAACCAGACAATGCACTTATTTTATGAGTGCTCCTTTGTATTTCCTCAGTATTTCATACAAATGAATGTATCAGTGCCACGTAAGCCAAGCGGGTAAGGGACAGAACATAGTTTCAAGAGGCAACCAGAAGACAGGCCTGCATGGAGCTTACAGAGAGTTCCCTTGGCTCTTTTTCTGATTCTTTTTTCCCCTTTTTTTAGATTTTATTTATTTATTCATTTGAGAGAGAGACCATGCACACATGAGTAGGGGGAGAGGCAGAGGAAGAGAGACTCTTGGGCAGACTCCACACTGACTGCAAAGCCTGATTTTGGGGGGGCCGGGGGTGTGTGGAAGGGACAACTTGGTTTCATGATCCCGAGATCACGACCTGAGCTGAAACCAAAAGTCAGATGCTCATCCAAAGGCACCACTGTGCACCACTCCTTGGCTTTTCTGAGGTTCAAAGTTAGTTTAGACTCTTGGTTTGGCTCAGATTGTGATCTTAGGGTCCTGGGATCCAGCCCTGTGGTGGGCTCCAGGCTGAACAGGCAATTTGCTCAAGATTCTCTCTCCCTCTCTCCCTCTGCCCTTCCCCCTGCTTGCACTCACTCTCTCTCTCAGATAAATAAATAAATCTTTAAAAAAAAAAAAGTTTAGGTTTTCCAGCTTTTTCTCTTTGATTCCATTGCCTCTTCTTTGGGCTTAGAGCCAGACTTAGTTTCTGGTGCATGCAACTCCCACTCCCACCCCCTGTGTCCTTAGCTGGGTTATGAAGTTGGCAAGGCAAGCTCAACCACACTCTCATTCCTGCAGGACGCTGGCCTCTGGCTACTCCGGAAATCATGGGGCTTCAAGACCCATCACAGGTCCTGGTCTCTCCCTTCTATGTAACACAGTATGGCCACTGAGATCTTAGAACACCGCTTTGATCATGGAGAAGGCAGATCGTCCTCTTTACCAACACCTCCTTGCCAGGATAGTATTCCCATGCTTCGTATGGGAAGTCTTCAGCATTCCCTATTCTGCCCATTCCTACCCAGCCACACTGTCTACCTAGTCATTTTGATTTCTCAACCTCTCCCCAACACATCGCATCAAGGCATGCTACCCCACTGCTTGCTCCCCCTGTTCAGTCCATTAGGAGTTTCCTTATTCATTCAGCAAACACCCCGAGGGCCAGTGAGTTGCCTAGGCTGGGGCCAGACCTGGTTCCTGCCATCAGCGATTTCAAGTGTATCCCAATGTCACCCTTTCTTCATGCGCTGGCATAAGTTTTCGGTCCTCTGTGAACCCTAAGGATGGTTATACCTTCTCCTAATCAAAACATACTGGTGTTTTCTATCAGCGGAGCCACAAAGATTAGAAGAGTTTTATTTGTATTCTCTACCGGGCCCAACCAAGGCAGAAAGACAAAAATAAAGACAAGGCAAAAAATAAAATAAAATAAAATGAAATAAACAAACTGATGCTGAATTGGAAGAGGCAGAAACTTTTAAAAAACTGTGATTTCCAGTCTTTTAATGACTATTTTGGGACACCTAAGCTGCTGGCAGTACCCCAGGACAAAGAGGACAAGGAGAGGCAGAGAAGCTCTCAGCTCGGAAGTAGCAGGCTAATGGACCAACAGGCTGATGGCTAAGGCAGCTCATTGGAGAATCCACAGCTGAGTTTTCCTCTAAGCCCCAAGGGGTGGGGCTAATTAAGGAAAAGACTTCTAGTCCTCATTACCCTTTTCGGAAATCTCTCTTTACCCAAAGCATGTAACATGACATCATTAGACACTACAGTCTTTCTCTCCAGAGTGAGGCGCTCCCGGAAAGGTGAGATGTTCCTGACCTTCCCTCTGATCTCTCAACTCCCAGTGAATGCTCCGGTTCTCGGGGCAAACTTAGAAAACAAGCCAGCTCTCAGCAGAGGGCATTGTGAGCTTGTGGATTTGATCATTTCTGCAAAAGATATCTGCTGAGAAAGAATCAGATTTGCAATGTTTCCCCGCTCCCTTCTTCCTTCCCCAATGTTATATCATTTTGGATCATTTGAATTGTATATGGCTTTCTATTTAAGTCAGTCATTTGCTGGCAGCAAAACTAGAACATTTCCTGTTTTTCCTCTCACTGTAATCAGGATTTGGCTGTCCAAATTAGGACTGCCCTAATTACTCCACAGCAGGTGCCAATCTGGGGGAGGGCAGTAAATGGGAAGAGAGGAAGTAAGGACACTTTGCATCTTCAGAGTCAGACAGTAAGAAAACATTTTCCGTCTCGCTTGAAAAACCTGATTAAGTAATGGGCAACAGGCACCGTGGGGTTATATATGGGTGTGTGTGTGTGTGTCTGAGTGTTGCTTTGTAACAGCCATATAAACAATTTTCTATTTTTTCCCCTTCAAAGCTTCACAGAACTACTGTTCCCATCCCTGAGATAATTCATCCCAGGCCTGTAAATCAGCGACTGTGGTAGATCACTTCAGATAATACCTTGTGCACGAAATGATCTGATAATGGGCACCAGTAAGTGGACACCATTCCAGACAATTTGGCCAGGAGGGACATCACGGTGGTATGGACTCCTGGAGGCAGGAACCAAGAAGCTCTGTATGACCACAATACATCAGGAACCCAACCAAAAGCAAGAGCTGTGCTCTGAAAAGAAGTAATACATACAACGGCGACACAGGTGCGCTGTTTGGACAAAAGAGTGAAACGTAGATGGCAGAGAAAGTCCTCAGTCCCTGGAAGGACAGACCACAGCCCACAAAACCACCCACACTCCCGCCTGGGTCAGTTCCTCTGCCCGTGCGGTACATCCGGCTCCTGCTGACCAACCATTCGCCCCTTTCTGTCCTACCTCAGCAAACTTGCCTCTGTCTCAAGTAGTACTCTTCAAATCCAAACATGCACTGATTTCTTCTCATTAAAATAACATACAAAATGACAAAACACGCTTCCTGTGGCCTCAACTCTCCAGCTACCACCTCCTTTCTCTGCCCCTCGTGGCGGCATAACGCACCGTAGGCCCCCCCCCCCCCCCCCACTCCCCCACTCCCCCCACTCTCCACTTCCTTCTGCAGCGTAGGCCCCTCTGGGTTTCCCACCCACGGGTCCACAGAAACCACTCTGGTGACGATCACTGACGACCTCTGTGAGGTCAGATCTGTCACTCCGTCCGTTCGAATGCTGACCCCACACTTCCTCCCTCCACTCTGCTCCTCGGTTTCTGGAACACCCGGCTCTGAATTTGCCTTTGCTGGTTTCTTCGCTTCTGGCAAACTTCTTCAAGTCCACGGTCCTCCTCTCTGTCATGTTTACACTCATTCCCTTGAGGTTTCATCTCGCCCATGGTTTTAAATACCATTTACACATACTATTTATATGTCAATGGCCAGACTCCTCTCCTTTGGACGCCTGCTCCCTATCTGTGTGGATGCCCCAAAAACTACCCCCCCAAATCTTAAGTCCTCACTTGCTTGTACTGTGGTATCTTCCATCCCCATAGCGGGCAACTCCATCTCTCCATCACTCAAATAAAAAAAGTCCTAGGAGTCATCTTCGACGCCTTTCTTCCTCTCACACCTTCTAACTATGACAGGGAATTCCAAATATATTCAGAATTCAACCAGTCCTCACCAGGCCTGCTGCTACCATCAGTTGAGCGGTCTTCATCTCTTACCTGGATTGCCACCATAGCCCTTAACCGCGCTCCCGGCTTCCATCCCTGTCCCCATACAGCTGATGCTCGGTACAGTGTAGGTCATGGCGAGCATGCTGCCCCGGCTAGGGGGCTCCCGTTTCACTCAGAGTAGAAGTCTGTATCCCTACTGTGACCTACAAGGCCCTGCAGGGTCTGGCCCTCTCATTAAAATAACAAATAAAATGACAAAACATGCTCTGTGCTCTTGGTAACGTCCGCCTCATACCCTCTTTGCTCACTTTACACCAACCACACTGGCCTCCCAGCAGTGGCTCCTGGAAAGTCACATGCAGAGCCTTTGCCTTCTTCAGGGTACTCTTTCCAGATACTTCAGCTAACTCCCCAAATTCCTTTGAGCCTCTTTTCAAACCTCAGCTTGAGTGGCCCTCTGGAGCACCTTATATAAAATGGCGGGCTCCTTCTCCTACACTCCAGAGTCTATCTGCCCTATTGCATTCCCCCCCACCGCCCCCCACAGTACTTATTATTTTAAAATTCTTTGTGTCTCTCATCCTATTTATTGTCTGTCTTCTCTCTTCCATCTCCAGAAGAATGTCAACTTCATAAAAGCAGCATCTTGTCTTTTGGTTCATCACTGTCTCTACAAACTCTACAAGTACTCAAGAAACATCGGCTGAATGAATGAAATCCTAGAAACCAGTATGTTGCTTTCAGGATGGGCTAACAAACTGTGTCAACAGTTACTGGAATTAAAGAATATCCTGACAGGCTTAATACATGTAGGCAAGGACCTTGGGGCACTAGAAATAACTCAGAGCAGAGAATCACAGACCCATTCTCGATCATCTTAGAGGTATATCCTGGCAAACAGTGAAAAATGCCCAAGAGCAAAGATGTTCATAAAAAGAAAAGAAAGTATATGACAGAAATCAGGTGAGTTTGGAGTTAAAGGCAGAATTCTAGAACAGATTATTCAAGATGGTTTGTGAACAATTAGGAAGTGGTCCTCATTCAGAGCCAGGAAGACCTCCCAACGCACAAGTCACATGCCTTTGTTCCTATCCTAACTTGGGAACTCATTGATTTGATATAGGAAATGGTAAATCTGGCTCAAGGTCAAGGTCAAATTACCCTTGGTTTCCAGAACTCTTAACAAAGGTTCTACACAGCAGGGGCAGTGGGTCCTGAAAGTAGAAGGATACCTTGTACCCTCTTTTGCACACCTGTATGTGCCCACTCTGGGGAGACCTGAGGGAGGGGGAGCTGCCTTGTAAAGGTTAGGACTGCAAGGACACCAGCAAGAAATCTAACAAGTCTCTTATGGGGGCAGATGATTAAATATAGGAAGTACCACCATGAATGGTGGTAAGGGTCATCTTTGTAATCAGAATCACAGCTAATCATTTTGGGGGAAACTTACTATTTTGCTAAAAACAACTCTAGAAGACTAACATTTTCAAAACAACCCTATGAGGGGAGATTTATTATTCCTTCTTGCAGATGAGAAATTAAGGTACAGGGAGACTGAGTAACTTGTTGTTCAAGGTCATAGGAACTAAGAAGTGGCAAAGTCCGCATTCAGATGTAGGTTCCAGAGCCTGCTGTTGAGGTATAGTCTGATTTCACATTTAGAAAACCCCAGGAACTCCTGAAATACTGGGTAACACAGGAATGAGAATCTCAAAGAAGTCTTGAGAGGTATGCCCCCAAATTCTCAACTTAGCCTTGTCCTGTTGAACATTTTTTTTTCCCAAATGACATACATAAAGAAACTAAAAGATTGCTTATAAAATCAAGAATGACAAGGAATTTGGGGAAGAGCTAAGATTTTCTGATGACAGAATGAGGATTCAAAAATATCTCAGAAGACTGAAACGATGAGCTAAAAATAACATTGAATTTAATGGGTAAATGTGAGATCTTGAATTCAAGTTAAAAAAAATTCTCTACAAACACAGCACAGAAAAGATAAAGCTAATTTCAACTACTATTTCTTCATAGATTTCCTTGCCCTCTACAGCCAACCAGTGGCCGCGTCCTACAAATTTGCCTCCTAGTGTCTCCTGATTTGTCGCTTCCTCACTATCTCTTTTGCTTCTCTTCAATTCAGAAACTCGTTGCCTCTCTTTCTCTCCCTCCTCCTCCACACTCTTGCCTTTCCTGCCCATCACACACAAAGCTGAGAAAAGTCTCCCTGAGGCACAGGTCTGTGCCTGGTACTCCCATTTATTCTTCATCAGTGGTTCCTCACTACCTAATCGTACAAGGCCAAGTTCCCTGAGTCTCTATTCAAGAGCCTCCATGTTGGCTCAGCCTTCCTTTCCAAAACCCAAACATTCATCATTTGTTCTTTCTTTCCCTACTCTTCCCACCTCCTTGTCATTGCTCTGGTTCCTTCCTTCAGCTCTTTAGCCCAAATCCCGTCTAAGTCCTCCTCATTCTCCACAAGGCCTACTTCCTACCTGTCACGGGGGGGCTCCTGTCCTCAAGTCGTTTGTTTCTTCCTCCTAGAGCATGTCTACTTATCTTATGTTCTCTATCATAAATTAACACCGTGGACAGTGGTCTCTGATTTCCTTTTCTATTCTCTACCAAGAAGACAAACTCATTCCAGTTATGATCTCTGATTGACAGACTACTTTATCCTCACATACTCACATTGTCTCAGACCTGGTAAATGCTCAATAAATCTCTGGCAAAGGCGATGCCAGAATGTACTAAGAATCCCCGTGTCCAGCACTGGGTCCTACACAAGGAAGGTAATGATTTTGCTGAACTAACAGGCAATGATACTGGTACTTCCCCTGTGTCCCTGAAATGTCCTATATTCTGTCTGCCTCCCTACATCCCATCGGTCTTTCTAAAGCCAGCACACACCCACACATCTCACCTGCGAAATCTTTTCTGACTCTTTTTCTCTCTCATCTTTCCTTCTTTCTGTTCTTTTGTCCCGTTTTGTGCAAGTAGCCCCTGATTACTGTACTTTCCTACCTCTCCTTAATTATAGATCACATTAATTTTAGTGTTTTATCATATACTCTTTTCTTCCCTAATTGTTTCAGGTCTTGTCAACCAGACCATCATTTACTCCTCTAATTTGCTTCTTACCAGAAGTGCTAGGATCTGTTCCATAGCTCAATGAGATGTCTGAGCCCAGAGAAAAGAAATCAGAGGGAAAACTAAAGGTTTTCCAGTTCATAACAATGGTGTTTCAGTTCTGTGGATGCTGGAAACAGGCCTAACTGTCCTGTCATTGTGGTCGGAAGGCTACAGATCAAGCATCTGGAGAAGCACATTTTAAGAACTAAAAAGAAACTACATTGCAGATTATTAAGGGATCCCAAGAATTTCAAATTGCTCTCCTTTAAAGATCTTTCAGGATCATGAGATGGACCGACCACTATTTGGCATCTCCCCAAAGACAAGTCTTAACGATTCTAGGTTTTCATGGAAGTCCAGGCTGACACCTTGTCTCTGCCATTCAGCAGAGGTCCTAAGTGGTTCTGTCCCTTGGTCCCTCCCATTCCCTCCGTTGGCGTGACCACACATGCATCTAGGAGGCACATGCTCTTGTCAATGCCCTTGCCAAGCGCAAAACTGGTCCTTTTCTAGAATGGTGGAGAAACAGTATCCCCAAGCAGGACACTGGTCAGGGTCGCCGCCGAAGGTCTACCTGCAGGCCGCAGTGCAGGTGTCCTTGTACTCCTGGAGTTTCACGCACACCATGTTGAGAAACTGATCTGAGTAGGCGCTCAGGTCGTGCATCAGGTTCATGAGGTCCTGCACGGTCTTCTCCACAATGATTGTGCTCTGCAAGACGACACAGAAATTCATGAGTTGTTCTCTCTCTCTCTCTCTCTCTTTTTTTTTAAATTCAAGTCATGTGTAGGACAAGAAAGGCCAACTGCAAGAATGCCATCATCTAAGACACGAGCTTTCCTGGGGGAGACGACACTGACACATATCGATTAAAAACAACCAAATAATTAATTTGCATGATGCTGGTCTTCCAAAGGCCTGAGAAAGTTCTTTCTGTGGAGAGACACAGGACAGGGGTTTATGGAATGATTTTATGAAATTCTTGGCATCCACGAGATATGGCTATGGCTTTTAAGAAAGAAAATGCATGTTTGGCTGGAGACTGAGTTATTGCATCCAAGGCTGTACTTTGAGATTAGGGACCTACAAAAGGCAACTCAGAGAAAAATGCCTTCCAGGATCTGGAGGAACACAAGGAATAACACGGAGAACATTAGGAGAAGGAAAGGAAAAGTGAATTGGGGGAAATCAGAGGGGGAGATGTACCATGAGAGACTGTGGACTTTGAGAAACAAACTGAGGGTTTTAGTGGGGAGGTGGTGTAGGGGGATGGGTGAGCCGGTGAGGGGAATTTTTTTTAAAGGTTCTATTTTATTTTATTTATTTATTTTTAAAGATTTTATTTATTTATTTGACAGACAAAGATCACAAGTAGGCAGAGAGGCAGACAGAGAGAGGGGGAGAGAAGCAGTCTCCCCTCTGAGCAGAAAGCCCGATGCGGAACTCGATCCCAGGACCCTGGGATCATGACCTGAGCCGAAGGCAGAGGCTTAGCCCACTGAGCCACCCAGGCACGCCCCAGGGATGGGTATTAAGGAGGGCACGTATCGCATGGAGCACTGGGTGTTATATACAAACAATAAATCTTGGAACACTGAAAAAAAAAAAGAATAAAAGATATAAAAGATGAAGGAATAGGCTTAGAGAATGAAGTCAGCAGAGCCAAGAGCTACAAGCCACACCCTTTTAACTACACCTCTCTGCCTTGGAGGTAGCCCTGAGTCTCCCAACTTGTAGCCCCACTTCCTCGTTAAATCAGAGCATTTCCTACTGTTTCCACCACTGCAGAAGCAGTGTCCAAAGGGACTCGGACATATTTTAAGAATGGAATTAGAGAAATTTCCCAGGGAAACATAATAATAAGCCCATCTTGCAGCTAGAGACTGATAGTACTGTGTGGCAGTCAGCGTTCTATCTGTAAAGAGGCATATTCAATCAACTTGAAATCTTGGATGAAGACAAGACCGCGTTGTTGAAACCATTAATACCTGCCTCTTTCAGAAGGAGCAGAATTACCGTGGAGTAAATATTAATCACATGCCTACTAGCATTAATCACATTCCCTCCACCCTGGAAGCCTTTGATCAACAATTGGTTTGTTGAAGACGTGTTTATTTACACAGAATTACAGAAGCTATGGTAGACACGGCCATAAAAGTAAACATTAAAAAAGAAATTTTTTTTCCTATGCTGACAGTGACCTGTTGGGAGGGAAAAAAATCAAAAGCATTTTATTCTGCTTAAATGCAGACTATGGGGTACAGGGTCTTGGTTCATTTTTTTTTTTTTTTCTTCTTCTGAAAATACAAAGAATGGCTACGACTGGACAGCTTTTCTCAACACAATGGGGAGGATCAGCTTGAGTTATGAGTTCCCCATGCGCGCGTGCTTATTCAAGATTATGTGGCTACAGAGGCTTCTTATCTTCTGTCCTGCCCCCCATGACCTCCCCCCTCCCGAAGTAAAATAATCAGAAGGTGAAAAGGAAGGAACCGTTGTATTCTGTAAGGCTAAACCTCACAGGAAACCAAATTATGGTCTCCAAAGAATCCCCACAAGTTCAACTTCCTTTTCTGTATTGATTTTAAGAATAAAGCAGTGCAGCTTCGCCCTGATCCATGAATCCCGTGCCTCTGTGTTTGTGTGTGAGTGACAGGAATTGATTTGGCTTTGCTACATGTCCCCATGCTGCTCAGAAGCATCTAAAATCCTCATCCCGATTCAAAACACAGGATATCCTACAACACGTGGACAGCAATTAATAAAGCAGAGTGGAGTCAGCCATCCTAACAAAGCCCCCTTAAAATCTAAAACACCGCAGGGAAGAGGAGCACGGGGAAATTGTTCGGGTTTATTGAGAGAAAGGGCCTGGTTCTATTTCCAATTAAGCTATTGATAATTAACTCCGGGCAGGTTTGGGTAACCGCTTCCTTTCTTATGACTCAATTTAGTCTTTTAATAACCAAGGATGCTTTGGTGGCTCCTCGACTGGCCTTCATCACTCTGGGATTCAGTTGGCGGGCTGGTGCTTTTACACAGAGGGGAAGATGTCTAATTGTTCTCAGATCGTCTCAGGTGTGTTTGGTCTCCCTGATTCGATGGTCAACTTCTCGAAAGCAAGACTGGCGTTCCTCATTCCCTTTTGTCCATCTCCCATTCTTCCCCTCCCCCACTGGTTGACGACCTCTCAGGTCCTTCAGGACAAGGCAACTAATAAGGGAAACAGTACTAATAATGTTAGCACACAGAAATGAACCTCTCGAATGTCACATACGTCAGGGATCCTAGACACCAGCACGCCGCAGTGCCGCTGGGTGGGTTCAGGGTGGTCTGTGTTTATTCCTGTGACCGAATCAGAGGAGAAGGGAAAATGCAAGCACCTGGGAACATCCCTCTGAGATAAGGGTTTTGGGGTAAGTAGGCAGTACCTACAGGGAATGATTATAAGGTCGTAGTTTAATTCTAATGATCGTGATCGACAAAAAGCCTATGAGATGCTATCTGATTACACATAATTTTCCAGCTATTTGGTTGGTTTACCTTGTCATGGTAGCACTTTGGGTAATCAATCACTATATTCTCTTCAAGGAAAATGACACTGTAGTTTGCCAAATGATGGGGATTTTTACAGGGTGGGGGGGGGAAGTTCCCATTTTCCAAGAATTTATTACAATTTCCAAATCAGTGGCTCTGACAGTTAAGTGTTGAAAATATCAAATTTTTAACAAGGTCAATTCTGTTTTTATTTATTTGATCTCTCTGGCACCTCAAATGATGTATTAACTTGTTATTAATTTTGGGATTTGCCAATGGTGAATTTAATGACTTTATAATAAGTAAAACCCTGATTATATTCATTAGAATTTCTACTAAACATATCACAAGTGATTGATATTTGTTTAGAAGCAACTCAATTCTCATTTCTTGCAACTTATTACCAGGTAATAAAGTCTGGGCATGACATGAAAAATGAGAAAAGGAAAAAAAAAATCCCAAGATAGCGGATGCAATAAAAAAGCCATTGCTATGAAAAATAGCTAAAGTTTCTTATAGAGATGCACCAGCGGACTAAAATAGGAAGAGGTATATAAGGACCAGATTTTTGGTTCTGTGCTTAAAAAAAAATTTAACAAATACATGAAGATGACTGGACCTTTAAGACCTTGTCCATTGTTTGCCAAATGGGGCTCTGCAACAGGATACTAATAGTAATATTAGAAAAAATGGAATCTAAGTTCAAGTAATTTGGAAAATGCTGAGAAAAGGAAAACTGAAGTGGTTTCTTTATCGGATGACTTTGGAAACTTTTACCATGCTAATGTCACTGTGAATCTGAAAGAGGCAAATGTGGTATTCAATCTTCCCTTAATTATTTAAGACAACATTTTTCACAGCACAGCATAGATCTTTTCACATCTGGAATGGTGTTTCCAGAACATGGTTTGGGAATGACTCTCCAATTCTCCGGTCATACTGATGAAGACCCTACGTCCAGCAACCTGTTTGAAGACTCACAGGGAGTCCAGCTAGGAACCCGGTGAGAATCTGAGCCTCCTCCTCAGTCCGCACCTTTCCTACATGCCCAGACTTTTAAGTTCTGGCCTCTGCTTACCTCTCTAACCTTCTCTCCCACTTCTCCAAGCATGCTAACCATAAGAAGCTATTAGTTATTCCCTGACCACATCAAGCTACTTACGGCCCCTGTGTCTTTGAGTTTCCTAATCTCTGGGACTGGCATGTCCTTCCTAGCACACGTCTGCCATTCTTGAAAAGTCAGCTCAAAGGCTACCTGCTCTGATTCAAATGCCCCTTGTCAGTGCTACCAGAACATCCTCGGCACAATTTAGTTCAAGCCCTCAATGGGGTATGGCACCCATTGGTTCACTTGACTGTCTCTTCTGCTAGACTATCGATTCCCTTAATCAGTGACTACACCTCCATATCTCTATGACCTAGGAGCAAAGTATCTGGCATATTGTAGGTGTTCAAGAAGTGTTGATTAATGAAAATGCACAGCACATTCAGGATGGTGAAAAGACAGATTTAGAGTAGAATTATGATGCAAAATAGTGAGCTAACAGCCGGACGTGTGCGGTGAAATCGGACCCACGGCCTCTGTATTACTATATTACTGTATCTTAATTCCCACAGTTCTATCGGCTGAATATTAACTGTGAGTACAGATTTTGTTTCTCTACAAAAATATTCTGAATTTCACCTAACATTTTCTGTGTCAATTTTAAAGTTTAAAGAAATATAAATAAACTCACAAGTCAGGAAAAACAAAACCAAAAACCTTGAGTTTGGGGGCACCTGGGTAACTCAGTTGATTAAGCGTCTGACTTCGGCCCAGGTCATGGTCCCAGGGTCCTGGGATAGAGCCCTGCGTCAAGCTCCTTGCTTGGCGAGGAGTCTCCTTCTCCCTCTCCCGCTCCCCCTGCTTGTGTTCCCTCTCCTGCTGTGTCTCTCTGTGTCAAATAAATAAAATCTTTTAAAAAAAAATCTGGAGTTTGGAGAATGTAGTCTCTGTATGTGGGCTGTTTTAGTCCCTGGAACAGGAATGGTTCAGAGATACTGCAAGAACCCAAGGTTCTTGAAAACCACTTTGAGGAAGCATTTGAGAGGAAACAGTAACTTCAGACACACCCCCACACTACCACCCCTCCCACACACACACCAGCAATTATGGAGGGAGGGGACTTCACAAATGTTAGATGAGGACAATAATGTTTCTGTTTATTGGGACATAAATTCAACTACCAATCAGTAAAGCTTGTCACACCACGCCATCCTTCTAATTATTATCAGGTCCACGTCAAAGCTTGCTGTGAACAATAACAGCTACAGTGATGACAATAGTGCTGCAAGCCAAAATGAAGTCTGCTTTTCGTTTTTTAATCTGTATTTTGATTTGTGTGAGGTTTAAAATGTTCTGAATGGGTCTGCTCCTTTAATAAGCTGTCTGGTAAAAATCTGTGCATCCAAGGAGCTGGCACCTGAGCAAATGCCCTTCTACTCTCTTCCCCTCCATCCTCTACTTCACAAGCAGAGCGATCTGTTGAAGACTTCCGTCTCCTACGGAAATGAATGCATAAGTCCATCAAAAGACAGGAACACCGGGAGTGATAGCAGTTGCAAAAAAAGAGGCGACTGTCGTGTCCATCAGTAGCTGAAGGGGCAGAGACCACATGGTGTAGTCACACAGTGGAATACTACAGAGCAACGAAAAAGGGCGAGCCACCACTGCGTGTGATCTCGCTGACCGTGTGCCGAGTAAAGCATTAAGACACGAAGTGAAACAACTGCATATTGGCTTTTGTTGTAGTTCGAAAACAAGCAGAAGTCATCTCTGGTGGCAGAAGTCAGGACAGTGGCCACCCTTGGAGGACATGGGCCCTGATGGAGAAGGTGAGAACCTTCCAGGTACTAGAAACATCTTCACTGAGCAGCTGTTTCACGAGTAAACACATATGTACAAATTCTTCCCACTTAAGGTTTGTATGGTTTATAGTTTCTAAGTTTAAAAGTAATGTCTGATTATGTCTCTCACCAACTTAAAGCTCTTAAGTGCACAAGGGTTCACATTCTTCAGATCAGCAAGGCCCTTTATGACTGGGCTTGTCTCCTCCTCCAGCCATCGGCTAACCACCTCCCCTTGCCTCTCTGGGATCCTCCTACCTGGGGCTTCTTCAGTTCTTCGCTCCCATTTCAGGGCCCTGCACTTGCCTACGAAGTTCTGTCCCCTTCTGCCTTATCTTTCAGATCCCAGCTAAAACCTCCTTTCTGTAGAAAAACTCTTCCCAACTTCCATTAGGCCTCCTGTTAAAAACACCTAGAACATCTCTCTCCTGCCCCTTTGGTTCTACTTCTCTGGAGAACGCGGATGAATATACTTTTGTTAGGGGAGGGGAAGAGCCCAAATGGGAGGGACATCTGGTTGGTGGTTACGTACAGGCATGATAGATGTCAGTCATGCACAATTCTGTCCAACTATTATACAAAAGAATAGGTATCCTTCAACAACTTGTCTGACAGCACCATCTGTACGTGCATAAGTATTCTAGAGCAGTGGTTTTCACTCACGGGCTATGTTCAAATTGTGATGACACTATTATAGACCATTGGATGCCAACTTTGGGAAAGATGAGAAACTGCCTGTGGGTAGGGCGGGGAACTTAATTATTAAAGAGATACACATTTATTATGTAAATATCTTCTCTGACCCAAATATGAGGAGACAAAAAGAGATAACTTCAGGAGATAAAAAGCCAGATCAGAGAAGGTTTCCACCCTCCAGCGGTTTTCGATATTAGTAGGAGGAGACCAGTGAGTTCACAAATAAAAAGACCATAAAGTCTCATAGGCGCTACTATCCTGGGCATCTGTACTTTGTACAGCAGAAGCAGAGAGAAGGAAAGTTAACTGCACTGGGGTAGTGGTAGGGAAGTGGTGGGAAAGAGGAAGTTATCTTTGACTTGATTTCTGAAAGATCGATAATAACTTACAGATTGACAAAAATGGGGGGAAAGCACTTCAGGTAAAAGAGCAGCAAGAATGTGAAATAGCATGAGATTCAGGGAAGTGCTGTGATGAAGGGTGTGTGTGTGTGTGTGTGTGTGTGTGTGTCTCCATCGGGAAGGCTATGACAGAAGTCATAGAGTTAATGTCGGTGGTCCTTGCATAACAAATGTGTGCCTGGTACCTACCTACGTATTTGGAATATCCCTCTTTTACCCTCTCCAGCATGAAAATGCAACAGACTAATCCTGTCGGACGTCACTACTTATTAGATGATCCACTCCAACTGTAGGAAGGTAATTTCAAAAGGTTCTACTCTTGAGAAAAGACAAACTTCTATAACGAACAGGGAAACACATTCTGGCAGGTTGAAGAGAATTATAGTTCATAAATAGGCTTAAACAAAGAATACAAGGTCAAATTTTGGGCAATCAGCAATACTGTATCTCTTGAGAATTCACATAAGTGATCATAAAATTTACCTGTCAGTCAATAACTTGGAAAATGTATGTTACGTAAACTACTCCTAATATTTTCTTAACATTTTGGCTAGAGGATCACTCTGCTTGAGGAAAATCTGTGCCTAACATATCTTATCAGCACAGCTGGCTCTTTATGAGGTTTATTTAGGGGCTTGTGATTTCATATTCAAAACAAAACAATGTAGCAGGAGAGGGGAAAAAGTATACAACGGTTGTGCTTGGTTAGACTGTGAGATACATGCTTCAGATCAATATGACTGGGTCCAGGTTATCGGTTCCCCTGGATAGGTAAGGGAACCCAGGGAGCGGAAATACATTAATGAAAAGGTGGACATTGACACTTATAAGACTCTAGCCCAACACACACACACACACACACACACACACACACACACAAGTACCTTAAGATTGCTATTCAGCAAAATACACAGTGCTGCAGAAGACACAGAAGTTCAACAACATTAGCAGCTGTAGTACTTCTTTTGTGCCAAGCAATGCTCTTGAAACAAGTAATATTCCAAGAGAAGACGCCAGTTAAGAGCAAAAAAAAAAACACTGTAGGGGAAGAGCAGTGAAAAGGTGGGAAGAACTGAACCGGGACCTGGAAGATGGGGCAGGTTCAGAATGCGCGGGGAGGGAGCAGCAAGGCGTTTCAGACCAGGGAAAGGCTGGTCTTGGGTGGCAAACGGGAGTCCACAGAGGCTGGAAGGAAGGACTGACGGGCCAGAGGGCGCTCGCCCGAGGAAGGCCTGGGTGGCAGGCCGAGGGCTTCTTCCTGTGGGGACAGAAGCAGGGCAGTGGATAAGGTGGTGGGCGGAGCTCAGAATCCTAATCCTAGAGCTGTAAGCAACTATCCACAGTCCATTTCTCTGGCTTTAAAAAGGAAAACCAGAACAAATATTAAAGGGCCTGTCAAGGGTACACAGTTGGCTTAGGATACTTCAAAACCTAGAATCCAGGTCTCTGAGATCCCTCTGGCCAAAGCTGATGATTAGAGCATCAAGTGGAATCAATTATTGTAGTTGATGATTTTTATTGGGAAAAAAAAAACCATGAAAAATCAATATCAGGAGACAGAAAAAAATTCGTTTGTCACCCTTTGAGGTGACTATTGAATCAAATTCTTTGAAAATTGATAAAGAGAAAGAATTACTCATTTACTCTGTCTTTCTGGTAGAAACCATATCTATCTCAGGATTACCAAATAGGGAAAAGCGCTCCTTTAATGAAGAATGCCAACTAGGAAGTAGGGAATAACAGAATTAGAAAATCATTTTATGGGACGCCTGGGTGGCTCAGTTGGTTAAGCAGCTGCCTTCGGCTCAGGTCATGATCCCAGCGTCCTGGGATCGAGTCCCACATCGGGCTCCTTGCTCTGCAGGGAGCCTGCTTCTCCCTCTGACTCTGTCTTCCACTCTGTCTGCCTGTGCTCGCTCTCGCTCGCTCTCTCTCTGACAAATAAATAAATAAAATCTTAAAAAAAAAAAAAAAAAAAGAAAATCATTTTATAGTCTCTAATAAAACAACTGAGTTGGGTAAAGATTATCCATTACATTAAAACAAATCGATGAAAGTTGATAGGGAAAATGAACGTTTTTTGTAGTGGCAAAAATACACTGCAGAGATTACTTTCTGGACACACGAGGAAAACCGTAACTACACGGTGGAGAAACGAGATGGTTGCAATTCCCGTCCAGGGGTCAACCTTCACATCACTAATGTTAGGAAGGTCTGCGTATGTGATGGAACATGAAATCTAACATCATCCATTATATATTCTTACTGACACCATTTGACATCAATCTAATCGCTCTTTTATTTTTTTAAAAAGATTTTATTTATTTAGTTGACAGACAGAGATCACAAGTAGGCAGAGAGGCAGGCAGAGAGAGGGGAAGGGAAGTGGGCTCCCTGCTGAGCAGAGAGCCCGATGCAGGGCTCCATCTCAGGATCCTGGAACCATGATCTGAGCTGAAGGCAGTGACTTAACCCACTGAGCCACCCAGGCACCCCTAATCACACTTTTAGATCTGTATCAAGTAAGAGGAAACAGGAAGCTATGAGAGGAATACAGAACATGGAACAGTGCAGAGCACAGGTAGCTGGCTCTGTTCAACACATCAATGTTGGGGGGAGAAAAGGACTGTTCTAGAATAAAAGAGCCACAGTCGGAGATGGAATCCTAGTTCGGCTAAACTTATTGTAAAGAACACTTTTGCAAAATGTGGGAAATCTCAAATTTCTAGATATCAGAAGATACTGAGAACTTACTGCTCACACCCATAACCATGCCAATGTCATTGTGATAATGAAGAAAATGGCCTTATTTTGTAGAGGAGTAATACTAAAGTATTTTGGTATGAAATAGCTTGAAGCCTTTGCTTCAAACACGAGAAACCCAGAGGAAACACAGGAAGCACTAGTTCTCAGAAGCTGGAGAAAGTATACGAAGTGGGCCCTGTGAGTGCCCGGCTGGAGATTCCAGGCCACCATGCAGGGAAGGGGTGGGGGGCGCCCGTAAGGTGCCTGGAACTCACACTGAGGGGAGGACACAGAATCTGGAGCTTTGGAAGGTTAAGGGAAGGAAGCCTTTGTGGGGTGAAATACTTGAGGGGAGGGAAGCTGTACAGAAAAACCAAGGGAGAGGGAGAGTGCCAGATCTTTCTGGAAGTCTTTAGCAGAATCCCCTCAAATCTTTGGCTGAGTACTGATCTATGCCTGTGGGGCAGGAATTAAAAATGCTGGTCCAAGAACTACCTGAAAAAAGCAGGTGTTATTCCCAGACTTCACACAGGGCCAGGAATGGTTTGCATTAGCTAGAGTGATGAGCCGCCTCATAGACACGGCGTTGGACTGAGTCCTCAGGAAGGGACTGTGTCTCAGGTAGAAGGGGGAGTGGGGGCAAACTAGCCTTAGATTAAAGGTTGCCCTGGACATGTCTCACAAAGCCTGGAAGCACATCTTGAAATGATCAGCGTAATTCTATTGCTAAAACGTGTCCTAAAACAAATCTCAATAATATTTAAAGCACTACAATAAAATCCAGCACCCCAAATTGTAAATAATAGTAATAATAAATCAGCATGCCCAGCATTCAACAGAAGTCTGCCTGGTATGCAAAGATGTGGGAGAATACATAAGGAAAAGGAAAATAGTTCAGAAGCACAGTCCCAGAGATGACACAGATGATAGAATGAGTAGACAAGGAGGTCAGAACCACTGTGATAAATATGTTCTTATGTTCAAGAACATAAAGCAAAACGTGAACATGACAAGAGAAATGGAAGACACAGCAATAGAAACTACCCAAAATAAAACACGGAGGGAACAAATGACAACAATGAAACAGAGAGTCAGTGAACTGTCCATGGGACAGTATCAAGCAAGCTAATATATGTAACTAACGTTACACGCTAATATTTGTAACTAACGTTCCCGAAGGAGGTGGAGGGCAGGAGAAATACATAATGGCTGGACATTTTCTGCACCTGATGAAAACTTTTTGCCCACAGATCCAAGAAGCTCCGCGAACCTCAAACGGAAGGTGACAGACTACAGCAAGACGCGTTATCACCAAATGGTTGAAAACCAGTGAGATTAACAGAAAAAAAATCTTAAAAGCAGCAAGAAAAAAGGAAATGAAGTCTGAAAGGAAAAATGAAGAATTCAGGCCTTTTGACCCCCATCTCAATGCTCTCTCTAGTGCCCCACACTGTGCCCGGTCCTGGGGACAGTGGAGGGGGACGAGGCTGACACGTGGCGGTGAGAGACGCAGGACGTGACAGCCAGCTGACCCTCTGAGGCCCTGGCAGGAGTCTGAGTGGCTTGGCCAGCGGTGATGGGGGAGCAGAGGATCCAAGAAAGAAAAGAAAGAACAGGGACAGAGACAAAAAAAATAAAAAAAAAAAAAAAAGTGAGGAAAATGAAGTATGGAAAAAGCCAAGAAAGAAGAGTTTCAAGGAAGAGGGGTAGTGTCAAGTCCTCTGATTTTTATGAACAAACAAACCACTCACAAAATCCTCCACTGGAGACGGAAAACTCTCCAATGTTAGACTGTCTCCAGGTAGCCATGTGCCCTGGAATTTTACTCTCTTTCTGCTTAAAGGGCCCGTATTATTCCACGTGCTAATGTCTAATTACATACACATTAAAAAAAAAAAAAAACCACCAAAAAAGTCAACCGTCCTTCATTCTTTTCCTTAACCCAACCAACACAAACTGTTTTCTTTAAAAAGATAATTTATGGGGTGCTTGGGTGGCTCAGTTAGTTAAGCGTCTGCCCTCAGTTCCCGTCATGATCCTCCCACTGGGGTCCCTGTGCAGTGGGAAGCCTGTTTCTCCCTCTCCCTCTGTCTGCCACTCCCCTCCTGCTCATGCTCTCTGTCCCTGTCAAAGAAATAAATAAAGTCTTTTAAAAAAACAACAAAGGGAATTTACACAAAGAAAAATCTAATAGCAAGAAACAGAATAAAAGTAAAAAGGCATGAAAAAGAACAAATATAGATGAACTTACATGAAATTTATATATTCAAAGATAACCAAATTCTAGCCCCTAGCGACTTGATCAATGAAGGTAAAATACACAAGTACCCCTGTTTCCTTTCTCTTATTTTGGATATACCTGCAAAAATAAACAGCATTTGTAGAATATAAAATGAATGTGAGAACAAGCTACCTACCTATCTACCCACCTGTCAATCTATCCAATATTTACTGAATACCTACTTCGTGCCAGGCACTACCCCAATGCTGCATCGGGGAATACAACAATTATAAAGAAGTGGGTCACACAGAGGTCTAAGAGCTTTATAGGCATCATCTCATTTAACTCCTTATAAATTCTATTTAACTATCTATAAGATGGGTATTATTATCTTTATTTTATAGCTGAGGAAAATGAAGTACTAAGAGATCAAAGAGTTGTCCAAGGACATGCAACTAGAAGACTGTAGCTTTAGTCAGGATGTCAACCCAGGCAGCCTGAACCTTTTGCGGCTTGTAGTAAAAACAGGTACAGTGAGTGATGAGTTAATCTTTCCAGGCAGTCTAAGAAGCCAGGTGCCACCTGGTCAAGGTGAATAAGGAGTGACTATGGAAAGATGTCACCATGACCTTCAGACGATGGTTTCAGTGCTACAGCTGGTAGAACCAGAACCAGATTTATGGGAAGTTGTGAAGGCCCTGTGTGGTGAGGGGACAGAGATGCTCCTCTGAGACATCTGTCAGTGAGAGGGAGGTGGGAAGTCCAGCAAGCAGACAGGACAGAGTCAGGATAGGAAATGGAGATGGAACTCTCTTGCTGGTCACCAGGCTATTCTGCATGACTGGCCTTCTGGAGGTCAAGGCTACTCCAATGCCAGAAGCTCAGCCAAGAGACTCTTCAGTGACAGTTTTGAGGAAGCAAGGAATCTAGGCTCTGTCTCTTCATACTTTCCGATACCTGGACTCTTTGGTTCACCCAGAATGCCCATCTTGTGCGAAAGTCCTGGACTATGGACCTAAGAATGCCATACAGGCTCAGGCTAATAATCCAAACTATTTTAAAGTTATCTTTCTGAAATTATGTTTTTGCGTAATTTTCCATGCCCTGCTAACAACATCACCATAGCAATTTTTAACACCCTTCTTCCTGAGAACTCAGAGTACTTTGCAAATATCTCAATCAATATCCCAACAGATTGTGAGAAAGTAGAGCAGTCATTATCATCCCCACTTTTTAGCAAGTCTAACACTTAAAAGCAGTTTCAAGGAACAAGTATAACACTTAGGAAGAGGTTTTTAAAGAACTCTAGAACATCAAGCTGCCACCAAAGGTGGCCTTAAGTGTTTGCATTTCCTTATAGTTCTCAAATTCTTGTTCCACTCTGACTCGTTTCTGTCATGCCACAAAGCGGCTGTATCCACAGAAACCCTTCTCTTGAGGTAGTAGTATCCTTCAAGCGTTTTCTGTGATTATTTTGTCCTTTGAAAGATTTCACATCCTTCGCCACTCCATTTAGTGCCAACAGACAAACGAAGCTGGACATTCACAGAGCAGCACCTTTATATTTCTTCTTTTCTGCCGGCAAAGGCCGGGTCTCTTCAGCAGGAGACGCATGACCCACAACGAGGCAGGAGTCATGAGGGAAGAGTCATGGATATGCAAAGCAGCGTGTCAGAGGAGGAAGTGCGGCCGGACCCAGTGGGAGTCGCGTACATGCACACATTTGTTCCACTCCATGCGGGCTCACCTGTCTTGGGTGGCTCGTTCCACCCAACAATCAATTATGCTGACAAGTTGCCCTACACATTGTTTCAGCCTCAGTTACTCATGGCGCTCAGAGGTGAGGTCTGGGGCCCCCTCAGGAGAAGAATGAGCAAGGAGCCTGGCTTCCAGGAAAATAGAACATATGGAACTGTTTGAGGGAGAGAGTGTTCGAGCAAGCGTGCAAGCGTGCACACACAAGGGAAAATTTGTTCAAGGGTAGAGCTACAACTCAGATGTGCCTCATACAGAGAGAGATGACAAAATTTGTGAAGCGCGCATACGTATTTTAAAAGTAGGTCTTGTTTTTGATTAAACGGGCTGTTGCAAACCTAGCATTCCAGCCCATTCTAGGAATAAAGCGAATGAATGGGTCCATATGATCGCTGTACGTTGAGGAAACCAGTATGTGCCACTGGGCAAAAATCAAGTGACTAGGACCCAGGATTCTGAATGTGGTTTTAAGACTAACTTTAAGAACACTGAACTTCCTTTCTCCGTTCCCAAGGAGCATAATAGTCTGTGTGAACCACATCTCCAGCTGGCCCACCAACTTCACCTTTAACCCATTTTCCCAAGTTTAGGAGATGAGTCATTCGCATTTACCCTTCCTGGATTTTCATTACCAAAGCACACTACTGAGGAAGAGAGAGGCCTCCATGAAATCAGAAATTACCACAATGAATCCTGATAAACCAAACTCAAGGGCATCCCACCAAAGTCTTGTGTGAATGGAAAGGCAAGAGAACCATCCACGTACTGCCCAGGGAAGCAGCTCTGCTCCCGAATCAAGAACGGTTAGTGGTTAAAAAAATCAGAATATGGAAGCTTTGATGTATTTCCTTCTAAGACAATCTCTTCACACAGCAAACACCCACGCCACTGGGAAGGATACAGCCAACACATGTACAATAATTTCCCAACTTTAAGGTTTCACCAACCAGGAAAAATAAATGAACCAACATAGATCCAACTATGTTGCCAAGTTAAGGTGCTTAAAATAAAACAAAATAAAAACAGATCACTTATAATACCACTGTCTTTATAAAAGTATGATTAAAAGCATGAATATTTTAACACTAAGAAAATGGAGGAAAATATCAGAAAAAAGTCCTTTCTAAGAAAGAAAACTGGAAAACACACACACACACACACACACACACACACACACACACGCGTGCTCTGACCTTAGTTTTCCCATTTCCTGTGCATCCTATTTTAGGCTGGCTGGCCCAGGTTGGACTGGACTGGGGACCACTGTGCTAGGATAGAGGGGCTAGGAATCACTAGCAGAGGACATGCTTTCCAGATCACTATGCCTAATGAGGCACAAATGCCAACAGACAATGTTCAATGGTTGTGATTGTGCTCAGCCTTGGGGTGGGGTAGGAAGGCTTTTGATTTTAAGTGGGAAGTCATCATTCTACCAAACTGGGACTTCATATTCATTCTAGAGTTTCTTATTAGACCAGGGATGAGAACATGAGACAGGCTTACATGTTTTTAAAAGCAAGAGAAATTAAGTACACAGAGATTCAGCTGTCACAATGTTATCTTTGGATCTTAAGTATAAATTTGTTTAAAACAAAATTAATATAAAACTCAAAAGTATTAAATGGAATAATAAAATTGTTCAAAGTCTCTTCCTGTGGGTAACTTAGAAGGCACTGTAAGAGCATGTGGATACAATTTGGAAAAAAAACTCTAATGATTCATAAAATTACCACAGTTCTCATGTAACTGGAAACAATAGAACCTACTGCAAAATACAGACAGAGCATTCAATTCATTTTAATGGTTTCTCGTTTTTTTTTTTCTTTTAAACTCTTTGCTCCCTTTATCACTATGATTTTTTTTTTTTTAATGAAAAGTAGAATGTCCCTGCTGCCCATTTTCTTCTTGTATTGTTTCCCTTTTGTTCTAAAAATGAGGGTAAAATTAAGTGCTTAGATCACTAGAGATTTCCAGATGGTCAGACAAATGGGTCCTGAGGCTCCTGGGCTTGCGTTTTTCATAGACACGGGCAGACATCTCTCACTCGGTCTCCATGGCTCTTGCTCAATACAAATCTGATTTTGCCTAAGTACCTTCAGTGTGTGACAACCACATTTCTGCCCAGAATGAGGATCCAAATTGACTTCATTGCTTCAGTCAAAATGGGACGTTTTTATGTATTTCTAAAGTATCCCTTTATTTTCCAATTACATATATTTGCAACAAAAGAGAAAAAGTTTATATTACATATATTTGAATCTTTGCAGATTATTTGGAAATGTGACTGTTTTTCTTTTTATTTGTTGTCTCTCTTCCTGCTCTCGACTTCTCCTCTGGTTTATTTTGTTAACCTTTTCTCAGTCCCCTAAAGCTACTGTTCCTGCGCCACCATCCCCGAGCCAGGCTTTCTCTTCCTTATTTTCATGTGTTTCTTTTGATATTCTAGAATGGAGAACTTCAACTCTCTACCACACAGCGAGTGTGCAGGTCAGAGCTCGGTAACCACTGGAGGTGTAGATTTTCGTAAATCAGTATGCATGGGTTGCCTACTGTATGCCACACTTTATTCCAGGTGCTCTTAAATTGTTAGCTCATTTATTTATGTGGTAGATACAATTACCTCCACTTGCCAGATGGCAAAACTGAGGCAGACAAAGCTTAGGAAAAACTTGAGGTGACACACTATATAGTGAATGGTGTGGTCTGAGGAAAAGCCAGTCAGTCTGGCTCCAGAGTCCTTGCTTTCAAGAAGAATAAGGAGAAGAAAGAAGGAGAGGGAAGGAGGGGGAGAAAATGGTGGGGGGAGGCAAAGAGAGAATTCATGACTGATTCACTGAGAATGAGCAGGAAGGGCAGCCTAGGAGAAGCCATGGCTCTACCGTAAAAATCTGTGCTTGGCGTTCTCGAGGGCTCTGGGCAAGGAAATGAAAGACAGGCATGGCCATACTGGAGGAAGAGTTTTGTAACCTTGAAGATAAATGGTCACTCATGCAGTTGAAGATCATCAGTGATGGTACTGTTGGCAGCAGTAGAAGAGAGTCACGGGACTGGCAATGTGCTGGGAAATGTTTAGCCACTGGCTCTCCAGGGAGATGAGGGAGTCCTGATCAGTAGCATTTGCTGGTTTCCATGTGTACACACTCCCAGCATGGACGATTTCACTACCAATGTGATGTCACTGACCTTTGAGCCGGGGAGAGATGCCCAGCGACACCCAGAATAATAAGTATTTCTGGCATTAGCTCAATAGATGCAAAAACCCAAGAGATAGTAGTAAAGTGTGATAAAAGAATCAAGAAGTGATGAGTTTGAGTATTCCCTTTGTTTTTAGCATTTTAGAGCTTCTTTTTTTTTTTTTTTAAGATTTTATTTATTTATTTGACAGAGAAAGACACAGAGAGGGAACACAAGCAGGGGACATGGGAGAGGGAGAAACAGGCCTCCCGCTGAGAAGGGAGCCTGATGAGGGGCTCAATCCCAAGACCCTGGGATCATGACCTGAGCCGAAGGCAGATGCTTAACAAATGAGCC